>NC_049209.1:29942592-30130092 GCF_013347855.1 Anguilla anguilla
AGCAAGACTACACTATTATCCAGCTAAAACCCTGCATAAAGAATTCTGTTAAAAAAACTGATTTATTCTGAATTGGGTGAACAGGCTTACTGACCGCAGTTTGGCCTTTGAAGCACGCGGACACAAAAATTTGCTCAAGGAAGATAGTGCTGTGTGTAGGGTCACTGTATAAAAGACTGTAGAAGCATAGACAGAGATTCACTTGTACTAACGGATAACATAATAACACTGGATAATGTAATAATTTTTCATAATGTAATAACTTTTGTATTTATAATATAATAAAACCAGATAATGTAATAATTTGTTGGATAATGTAATAAACTTGTTGAACAGATAAACACAATAACTTTATCCGGATAATGTAATAGCTTATTACGGTGCCTATTAAATTATCAGGTGTGTAACAAATATTGATGAATAATGCAATAACTCCAAAGAATAATGAAATAGCTAACTGAAATCGCTGTTATTGTGTATTTCTTGTCAAATAAATTTTATGTGCCACACTTGGATGTGCACACACACACACACACACAATATACAAGCACACATAAATACAGTGCACATAAAGATCCCAGTTTAGCTTTTTAGAGTCAAAAATCTGGTGTCAAAATCATTCCAAATTTCAACTTTCAAAATATGTCTCACAGAAATTCAACAAGCGATATTCCAATACTATGCCACCCATATTTCCTACAGGTATACATTTCTACAAATTTATGCTAATGTTTGAACATATACACTTCAAAGATATACAATTAAATGTTTCAATTTATATATATTTTTATATTTTCATAATTAGGGGTCCTACGAAGTAGGAACCCTATTGTTTTTGTTATTATTATTATTATTATTATTATTATTATTATTATTATTATTATTATTTTCCTGGAAATGGTCAAATAACTCAAAAAGTCCTTGACCAAAAATGATATAAATTACCAGGTCAAAACTAGAGACCATGAGTCACTATGCCAGAAAAAATGACCATGATTCGTCCATAGGTGGCGCTAGATTAACCGATTCAAAAACCAAATTTCAAAATGCTCGCATTTCCACCCCATTTCTTGAAAATTCATAAAAACAGGTGTACTTGTGTCATTCCTCATGAGGAACAAATGTGCATCAAGAACCCATAAAGTCCGCCATGATGGATTTTCCTGCAGATTGAAAATTTGGCAAAACTTATAAAAAGTTTCTTCTAATAAACCGATTGGTCCGAAATTGCCCATGTACGTGTATGGTGCATGTCTCCCTATAGGGTGTTAACAGCTAAGAGATCCATTCTAAGATGGCGGAGAAACTGGTATTTAAAAAAAACAAAATTTGGCCACAAATTTCAAATGCTTATAACTTTTTACAACAATAATCTAGGGACTTGAAACGGACTGGGCATGAAGAGGGCACTACCATGTTGCACCATGTTGACGCAGTTGCAGATATCTCAAAAAATAAGGAAATGACCGGCATTTGACATTTTGGCAGGAAGCTAATGCTAATATAACACTTTAAAACTCATCTTCTCATGAACGCTTTACCTGATTCCATCACCATCGCACATGTGTACTCTTGGGTATGCTCTCCATCAAGGGTGATAAGGAAAAGTCGTTTCGTTAAAAATTGTGTGATTTTGGCGTGACAAAGTTAGCACTTTATTCTAATGCACAATCATGTTTCGAAGTAATGTTTCTCATGAACCGGAAGTTGGATCGTCTCATGCACAGGTATGTAGATTGTCCAAAATCCTGAAATCTATGCCGCTTGGACTCTTTTCTCCTTCGCCTAGTATTCACCTGGCTTGGACATGTTCGCAGGGCCCCGCATTGCTGCTTGCAGCTATATTTTACATTTTTTTGTCATGCTAACAATGAAAGCTATGAAAACAACAGTTAATACAGTATAGAGTAATTTACAACCTTCTGGGGGACTGCTCACTTCAGTCCCTCCAAAATTTTGGTTTTGTGTGTTTGCATTTTTAAAACATTTTTAGCTTGTTGGCATGCCAGAAGATACAAACGTATAACAGAGAATAACAACCTGTCTGTAGATGACAATTGATGTCTACAAAAGGCCAACCATCTTATGTTTTCAAAATAAAAGCATTATAGATGCAAGTTGAAGTTTCATAAACAAGACATGTTCCTGTTGTTTATTGCAAAGTCTGCATCCACATTTTGAGGCCCTTATGGGATTTGCTTTATATAGCTTCAACACTTCCCTATTTTCAGTTTTTTTTTATTCTTAGATTCACGTTTCAGTCACAGCACACTTTAAATAATTATTGAGCTGTTAAACTTTAAATATGTTTAGTTAAAATGTAAATGCATTGTGTAAATGTAAGATGTAATGTAAAATATAAACGACTGTAAGGATTGATTGCACTTTATAATAATTATACTAGTAATCATGTTCTTTATATGGTCTTCATATTGGTTATTTTTTTCATAGTTAGTGTTTTCTCCAATGTGGAGAGACAATAACAACAAAATTTTTTTCACCTTGGAAAAAATGGAACATTAACTATTTTCTCAGTGATGTTGAACCAATGTGATGTGCCAATGTTTACAGTTTAAAATGCATTTTTCATTGTTTGTAGTCTGACATTTTAAAATAATCAAGCAAGAATACGTGTCAGAGGACTGCACTTTAAGAGCGTGAGGTATGAAATCTTTATAGACTTCCTGGTGTACACAGAGCAAACTGAGACTGTTAATATAGCCGGGCGTGGTGCTGACGGATGGAATCTGGATTAAAAGTCTGAAAGAAACAGCGCTAATTAATCTCTCTGCTGCATCGTTAGCCGGAGAAACGAACCCAAGCATAGCTCAATGGCAATTAACAAAAATCCAATTTCAGCCCTGCAGTACACATTAAAAGAGATGATGCATTATAAACATTACATGCTCCACGTTAACCCATGCAGTGATTAAACAAAAATTCAGCGTCCAAATGTGAGGTGGGGGGATTGAGGCCTGTAGGGCAATCGGGGGGCTGACTTAACTGAAATGGAGGGTGGGTGGAATGGTGTGTGTATGTGTGTCTGTGTGTGTGTGTGTGTGTGTGTGTGTTTGTTAGTGTGTGTGCGTGTGTTTGTGTGTGTGTGTGCATGTGTGCCTGAGTGTGTGTGTGTGTGTGTGCATGTGTGTGTGCGTGCGTGCATATGTGTGTGTGTGTGTGTGTGTGCGTGTGTGTTTGTGTGTGTGTGTGCGCGTGTGTGTGTGTGTGTGTGTGTGTGTGTGCGGGTGTGTTTGTGTGTGTGTGTGTGTGCGTGTGTGTGTGTGTGTGTGTGTGTGTGTGTGTGTGTGCATGTGTGTGTGCGTGCGTGCATGTCTCGTGTGTGTGTGTTTAAGGGAAGAAGAGTATACTTTACTAAATTATTCTTGCAGGGGGGATGAGGGGGCTGACTCTGCTAAATTATATTGGCATGGGGCTGTGATGGTGGAGTGGGCTGATTTCACTAAATGGTGCTGGTGGGGGGTGTTTCTCCACAGATGCTGTACACAAGACACGGATGCTAAATGCTACATCACAGCACAAAGTCATCCTCCAAACAGCCAGACCAGATTTCAAACACAGAGCTCTGGCAGTATGCTGCAACTTCAGAGAGAGAAAGGATGGATGGCAGAAACTTTGGAGATAACAAAAGAAACAGACCTGGAGCTGGCTGCATGAAAACTTTATACCTGAGAATACGTGCTAACGCTGGACGTTCAATCAGGTGTAAATTTCACGTCAATTGCACAAGTTTGGGTGTTAACAAAATGTCCGACGCTGCTCAGAAATAAAACTTAAGCCTAATAGGGGGTATTTGTAACCCAAGCATGATGTTGGCTTCTGCAGTAATTACAATCCAAGCTTTCTTCTTCTTTTGAATTGTGTTTGAATTATTACATTTGGACAATAATACATTGTTGTTTTGAGAAAACAACTCAATAAAAGAACACATTCCATCACCGAAAAAACATGATTTTATTCTCAGCCTTGCCTCATTCATTTGATAAGAAACCGAGCAAGTTCTGCAGTATGCAAATCAGGAGTTCACACAAGACTTTGCATGCGAACATCCATTGTAATTCTGTTAGTTGTTAGTTCTGTTAGTAGAAAGAGGGAGCAAGAAGGAAAAGGTCAATTCTGCAGACATTTGGAAGCATTTTTTCATACAGAGAGTTGTCACTCCATGGACTAGCTTGCCAGGTCATGTAATAGAGGCAGAAACCCCGGGGGTTTTCAAGACCAGGCTTGATTCAGTGCTAGATATGCTATGTGTATCATCACAGTTCACACTCATCTGATTTGTAGGTAAACTGAGCACTAGGTACAATTAAGTGGTAGGAAAATGGCAAGCATTGTTGGGCTGAATAGCCTGTTCTCATCATTATGTTATGTTATGTAATTAGTACCTGGCCATGTCTAGATGATGCAGCTAATGTCAATGCTGGGATTTCAAATGGACAAATGTCTAACATGAGTAGAGACTAACAATCCCAGCTGTAAGGCGAACATCAGGCAAAAAGATTGGTCACGCGACCAACTTTCACACACCCGAGCCCTGATGAAGGAGAGGGCGACATGTCCTCAGGTTGTGAGGACACTCTGCATATTGGTGTGAAACCTGTCGGCTCTGACCACTAAATGCCCTGCCCCCCCATCTTTACACCCTGAGCTGTCCACGGCTGAGGGGATGGCGCTTGCCAAAAAGAAAAAGTGAATGACACAAACATGCTACACGAGTCAGTCGATTCTCAGAACCAGAGAATAAAGCAGGGCCAGGGGTCAAAGGTCACTTCACTCTGCACTGGCCCATCTTCCATTCAGCAGGTGCAGCCCACCCAGAGGCCCACTACTTCTGATGAGGAGTAGGGAGATTTGGAACCAGGATTTCCCCTGTGAAAACCATGAGAGAAAAGAACTGGGCCAGTGAGTCTCTGACACACACCTGGATAAATGAGAATGTTTATTCACAAAATTCACAGTGTCCACAGTGTCCTTCATTATAGAAATAATTACTGATCTGCTGGACAGAGGGGTGACAGTTCACATACACGCCTCGCCGAGTTTCTCTGTGTGAAAAACCTGTTGTTCTGCCAAGTGGTTTGTAAAAGCACTTATCAAGGCTGCAGGCTGGACCTAAAGCCAGCATATCGCAGGCTTGAGCCTCATCTATTTTATCAATGGAAAATGACAAGGAGACTGCCTGGGACACAGCTGGGCTTGGTCCCCAGGGGTGAGGAGGATTTAAGGCAGATAGTGTTCCCCGGCTATTATTTAACTTCCTCCCGGCAATAGGCTGCTAGCTGTCATCGGCAAGAGAGTCACTTCTTAATTGAGCTACACTTAGCTCTGCAATACTTTGTGACCACCGATATCACAGATAGTCCCTGGCTTTCTGGCAAGTGAATCAGATTGGTTCAAAATTTGAGGGGAAAATAAGGGAAGACAACTGTCAACATCAACAGAAACCAATAAAGATAAAAGGCCATGATGAATCTGATGTGATATGATGCTTACTCGTGTTCTCTAAGCTCAAATGATGGGATGCTGAACTGTAGGTTCAGTTTCATCACATCCAGGCATTAGGTCTGGTCCTTCAGTATGAGGCCAAACCCTGGTGCAATTACTGATCCTATAAGCATTTAATGATAGAAGGTCTACCAAAATAAAGCACTATCTGTCAGTGGTCCCAGGGCAATAGCTTGAATAATTAATGTCCAACACACTCACGGGGTCTGTGGCAATGGCAAGCTTTCAAATGAGGTCCTGTATTATGGTGTTCAGATTGTCCCGGCTGATATCCCTGACTGTGACAGATTGTGAGGTCAGGTTAAAATCAGACAATTCAATTTGATAGCAGAGCCGGAAGAAGCTGTTTGAGACCAGCCCGGAAAGAAGAGCAGAAACCTTCTAGTTTTGACGTTTCCTGACTGTACGTCCTTCCGTCCTGAGACATGAGTGATGTATCATGTCTCCATATGATGTCATCCAGCCGCGGTTAAGGCAACATGATAATTGAAATGACAACAGGACACGGGGCCTCCATAAATCACGTGCGCCGACGTGGCGGACCTCCAAACAGCACCTCTCTCGCATACATTATTCACCAGCCAAATCTAAAAAATGGCCCACGTCACAGACCCAGACAATAAAGAGCCTCTGGCAACCGAGGGGAAGGGGGAGGGCTCTGCTTCACGCAAGCAGATCTGCGAGAACCAGAGGAGGACAGCTGACGGAGACAGAGCCCCAGTAAAGGGGGCGGCGTCAATTTCCCCACGCAGGGCAGGTGATTGGTGGGACCAGACTTGGAGGGAGGGAGGAGAAAGTGGGGAGGGGGCGGAGTCAAAAGAAGGTAGAGAGGCCCCCCCTCCTTTCTGTAATCTGGAAATGCTGGGAAGGCTGCCTCTCCCTCTCGTCTCCAGCGGGGACGGCCGCCTCCTGTGGATCGTTTATCAGCAGGATGGCCGCTTCCTTGACAGGATGTAGTGCGGCTTAATTCTGTGGGTGATGTATGAGCGAGCAAAGGTTCCCCTGCCATTCTCACAGACCCCTGCTTTAATCTCTCAACAGGCCATCTGTCCAGCTCCCGACTGCCCGCATCACGTGGGCTGCTTTTAGTTTGATTGATAAATGAAATGCACCAGGGGGTTGGAGGAAGGGGGGAGGGGGGATTGGGGGCACTATGATTTGCAGCAAGTCCTGCTGGAGTTATACTGAAATTACCCAATGCCTAAATTTGTTATGGTATTCCATTTTTTATGCTAGAGAAAGTACAGAGAAGAACAACAAGACTGGTTCTCACAGCACTGTTTGATTTTTTTTTTTGTTACTTCATTTGCTGGATTTTCTGAGATTTGTGCCTAACCTTTCCTTTTTTATGTTTTTCTGTAAAGCAACTTTGTGACAGTGTCTCTGTAAGATGCACAATGTATATAAAATTGAAGTGAATTGAATAGTTTCAGCTCTTTGAATAAATAAACTTGACTGCCAAATACACCTTCCTTTACAGGATGACACATGCCCAATTATGCCCTGTAGTACTTCCAGCCACAGTTGGCACCGGCACGTCCAGGGCTGGTATTCCTCTATGAGCTTCCAGTGTTTACCTGGCCCTCGCTCTGTTTTGCCCACACAGACATTAGACTAGGCCATGATAAATAGGAGTGCTTTTGCTCTCTCTCTTCCTCTTGCTCCTTCCTCTCCTCTCTCTCTCTCTCTCTCTCTCTCTCCCCCTATCTCCCTCTCTCACTTTAAGTACGGGTTCGGAGCAAGTTTACATTTGCTTTGTCGGCAGGACAAACACGCTGATGTTGCCAAAGCAAATGAATAGTGGGCAAAAAGAGAAATAATAAATAATGCAGGCAAAATCAATCGGCCTTTAATCTTTACCGCCATTTCTAAACAGGCTGTCACACACCATTTTACTACATGTTCCAGAGGAAATAAAAACAGGGAAAGACAGAGAGTACCCACCAGAACCGAACAGACCTCCTGAAAAAACAACTGGGCAATCATTTTTATACACAAAATTAGCAGAGAATAGAATATTAAATATACCAAATGTAAATTAGAAATACAATAATATCAAATATATTAATCTCTCTGTAACTGACCCTTATTTTTTGGCCTAATATGATCTACAATGCAGTACTTTCATGTTTAGTTCTTTTATGTTTGTTTCCTCATAAGGATGTCTTCATATTAGTGACCTTATTCTAATTGCATTAGTGGGCGTTTAATTTGATATTAATTTAATTTAAAATTAACATCCCAGTAATCGGGTTTAGATGCAAAGAGGAAGTTGGGACGTCTGTAAGATAGTTGAAAACACGGTGGGAAAACTATTACCAAGCAATGCAAAAGGCTGTTTCTTTTTATTGTTTAGCAGACGGCTGATAAGGGCACAAGGTTTGTAATTTTTTCGTTTCATATTGTGATTAATATTGCATGACATCACAGCTTTAATTATAGTTTTGGTAGATTTGTAAGCGAGTGTTTGTTACCTAACAAGGCCGCTGTTTTAGCTCATTGCATCGACGATATATGTGCGCGCTGTTCAGAAGTGATTAACATTCCATTGCTTAGTTTAACTTTGTTTAAAGCTAAATCCGCAGGTTTGTTGTGCTGAACTGGTAAAATGCGTTACAGTAAATAATGCTAAGCATGTGTAAAAGCTAACTTGCATACATGCGTTACATGTAGGCTATAATTTATAATGATATTTGTTAGCTTCTATGCAAACTGTGGTTTATTTAAAGGGTTTTCATGAGGCAAATAGGCCTACCTACATCAATCTGATGAGAGATTGTCATTTTGTTCAGAGAAAAAACAGTTGGAATTCATGAGTGAAATGTAAGAAAATTGTAGTAGATGGTAGATGATGAGAGGAAAAAGAGCCTGCATCTGTAGGTAAGGCCACTCCTGCCCATGGTTCTGAAGTCCTCTCAGGTAGGTCTGTCAGCCAGCAGTCCTCCTCTTCCTCCACCCATCCTGCATGACATTAACATCTTCAACCAGTCACACCAAGGGCATACTTACTGTGGCTTCTAATATAGATATTTAAAAATTGTACGAGACACGTTTACCCAATGGGTGGTGTCTATCGTAACGATCAGGAGGATAATGTATGCATTACCAGCATCTACACCTTTAACCATGTCCAAAGAAAAGCACTCAGGCAAGGAGGGGAATGACAGCAATTAATGACAACGGGCCATACAAGCATGAATATGTAAACACTGGTTTTTCAATGTCACCATTTCACAGAATCGCATGTAAGATCGTTAGTGTCTGGTGCATTGAGGCCACAGAAGGAGCACACATTAATAAAGCAGATTTTATCAGTCCTCCATCAGACCCCCTCTTATTTCATCCTGCCTGAAATTGCTCCCCGACGCTTCGAGCGGAAGATCCCGCTGAAAATGAAATATGGTGCTTTCTGTTCAAATGAAAATCTGAATATGAATATTTTATGACGATGGAAGAACGGCTGTTTGATGAGGATTACATCTGACAAGGTTGTGCAGATTTATCCTAGGTATGAGGCCGTCTGGGGGAAGAGGCTTTTTCCCTGCTCTCGTCGGTAGCCTTGTTGCATTATACAATGCTGGTCACAGTCCTCACAGCCTGAAACAGGCTGGTATCATTTATCAACCCTATCTTCGGCCATGCTTGATAGTACCAAGTCCTTCGGCAATAACATTATTTTTTCATTTAAAAAATGTGAATAGGAAATAGGACAATGCTCCTTTCTTAGATATTTTTCACTTTATTACTTTATTCAGACAGAGTAGAAGCAGAGAGAATTACACACAGAGATGGATCTGCGCACAGGAAGTGGTATTGTGGGAAATGGAATGCCTGGCCATTGGGTGGGGGGGGGTGGCTTTCTATATGGGTGGAGGGTTGGCCACCCAACAGACGACGCCACTCTCAATATCAACACCTTGATATTAAATTAATTGGAAAGGAATTAGACAATAGCATTGTAATATTTCCTTAAAAATAACAGAAACAGGTGTTCATTTGGTTTGGTTAGTATCAACAACAGTCTCTTACCAAGTCAGTAACAATTAACGTTCCTTATGATATATTCCTTAACATTCCATGGCGATTGTGCATTAACTTTAAGTCTGTTAAGAATATGTTAAGATGCTGTTTGTACTTAACACATTCTTAAGAGATTTACTGAAGATGAGTTTTGTAATGTGGATTGCGGTTTTCCACCCACTACTTGACCCATCTGACGTTATGCTGGTCCAGCCCTGTCCAGTTGGTGGCAACCAACTTGACATTGTTTTTGCAAGAACCTGCGGGATAAGCTGACTTCATGTGACATCATTCCACCTCTCTGTCCATTACTTCCTCTCCTTCACTTAACCCCTCCCCTCAGGGCCTGTCAACGTGGCATCCACACCCGTGCTGGCTCTCTTCTGTAGCCCACACAGCCTGTTATGTGCTGAACTTTTTAAAACAAGCTTTTATCCCTTCTATGGCCAATAGAGGCCCTCTAACAGCTACTTGTCAATGTTAATACATTCTGTGTGCTCTCCATGCTAGCAGACACCATTGACCTACTTCACCCTCTCACCTCCCAGCCAGAAAATCTTTCCTCTCCTAGCCCAAATCAGATGCTCAAAATCTAACGAATAGCTTTCGTATGAACATTGATGGGGACAAATTCATGGCAAGAGCTTCTGTGGCAGCATAAGTGCTAGGACAGAGACATGTGGTTAAATTATCTGCGCAGGCCACAGACTTAACCACACCATAACAACTGTTGATAGGTGACTGTGAGTAAAGTTTATCACCCCAAATTAAACAATGCCTACATGCTTCTCCAGGTCTGAGTCAAGAGACTATACGGTTTCTAGTTTCTAGTTTTTAAAAGCACATGACCATAGGGATTTATACTTGCATTACAATCAGTATCCTTATGGGGTCCCCCTTGGCACTGTATTAGAACAGTCACCTGACTAATCTAAATACAGTTAGTGATAGTTAATCATAATTCTCATAAAAGCAATCCATTTGCCTAACACAGGAAGGAAAGTAAATGTCAAACAAAAGGCCTCTGAGCAGCCAAGTATACCAGGATCTGTCTGATGGTTTAAAAAATATTAATTCAAAATATTCTGTACAGTCTGCAATTTAGCCATACATACACAGCCAACAACACTAGATTAGCATTTACAATCAAAAACATTAACTATGGCTTTATTGTACATTGACAATAAAACAAGGGAGAATGATCTGTCGGCAGGGCACTAGAAAGCTTTGAGCAGTGGATTGTTGTTAACCGCAGTTTGCCAAATGTATTTTTGAGTGCAATCCTTCCACGAGAAAAACTGGATAGCCCCAAATTATGTGCATTTCTCAGTAAGCATGAAATCAATTTGGGACAACCTGCTCTGCAAAACGCATTCTGCCGAAGATGGACTCATGGGTATTATTAAAAAAGGATTTAAGCATTGTCAAAGAAAACAAGTTGCGCAATAATGGTAAGGTTCAAACCGACCAATAAAACTCCCATCTGAGCCATGCACAATAAGGTAATTGGTATTCTGCTGTTGCATCATTTCCAGTTTCTATTCCAGATTTGTGGTCCTGGAGATGGACATCAAATGCTATGCTGGCACAGCTCAGGGAGTTGATAAGGATTTAGGGGCTCATGTAAATCATTAACATACAAAAGCCTTGTTTATTTTATCCACTGGTTTAAAAATAGAGAAAATAAGAATACATAAAACATATAAGATTAGCTATAAATTAATAGCAAAGACTAGCTCAGCAGATGCACAGCACAGTCAAAACAATACATCACCAATGCATCAGAACATTCAGAGAAGTTGCAGTGAAACTGACAACATAATATAACCTCTCCAAAAGAAGCCATATTACAGCAAGTGCACAGATTCATTGAGCCTGTTATGGTCATTGGCCCCCAAGCTAGTCTGCACACTTGACAAAAAAACCTCCTCCTTTCACTTTTTTCAGACTTTTCCTCAATCACAAATTATTCACACAAGAAAACAGCACTGCAATGGCTGGGAGCAATTTGTACAAAGGCTAAATATTACACTGAAAGCAAAATGATATGTGCCCTTTCCAACCAGCTTTGTTGATGTGCCTCAGAATTATGTGCCTCAGCCACAATGCAGCACCAGGGGACCAACTCCAGTTCTGAGGCCTGTGCCTTGATCAAGGCCAATGGTAGTAATATGCCTAACCTGACATGCATGTCTTGCAGTGTGGGAGGTACCCAGAGTACACCCACATTACATTACATTACATTTATTTGGCAGACAC
The DNA here is from genome assembly GCF_013347855.1 of Anguilla anguilla. Lineage (NCBI taxonomy): Eukaryota > Metazoa > Chordata > Actinopteri > Anguilliformes > Anguillidae > Anguilla > Anguilla anguilla. The sequence continues at coordinate 29,954,395 of NC_049209.1, forward strand.
TTTTATCCAAAGCAACATACAAAAGTGCATGTCATGGTCGTGGACAACTACAAAACACAGGTTCAATAAGATACAATACTTATTTCGTACAGCTATTTCTATCCAAGAACACAGTTTAGTTCACACAGTGAACACTATTCTGACCTAACCTCTGCCAAGCCACACAAACATGGGGAGAACATGCAAACTTCAGAGAGGATCTGGCCAGCTGGGACTCAAACCCAGAACCTCCTTTACGTGAGGCAGCCATGCTAACCACTGCATCACCATGCCCATGTAAGCCTTAGTTTAGACCTTTCCACTCTAAAACCTTTGAGCAAATTGTATCTAATCAACTGAGCTGCTGCCTGACTCAAAATAACCTATTTGACCCTAATCAGTCTCACTCACTGGAGATGACTCACCTCTCTAATGGAAGCATTCAACTCTGCAAGCAGCATTCGTGTCCTCTGTCGTGATTTGATTTCTTTGTTTGCTACAGCTGGTCAGCAGGTCCTTTTAGCAACCTTTGCAAAAACGATAATTTCAGAGAAAGTCCAAAAAAGGTTTTCACCATACTTTTCTGAATAATTTGGTGGTCTAGCAGAAATCTGGCTGAAAGACCCATAGAATTACCACAGGGGTCCCCCAGGGATCTGTTCTTGGGCAGTTATTGTTACTCTGTTCTAGGGTCGACCGATTATCTGTCCGGCCGGTAATCGGCTTCGATATTCGTCATTTTTCATATTATCGGTATCGGCAGGCCGATAAAATTTTTTTTTTTTAAGTCCCCTTTTGTAATGCCCCTCAATCGCCCGCCCGCAACACTCTTCTCTGTGAGCGTGTGAGAGAAGCAGCATGGAGTTATTTACCTTCACTCAAGCGGCATAACTTTTACCTTCACTCAAGTGGCATAACTTTTCAAGGAGTGGTGACTGGTGAGCTGAAAATTGGTGTGGCGCAAAACTTTCCTTTAAACTAATCATTGATCTCAAACTGTTTAAATTAATTTTCAGTGATTAACAAGCATGCAAACATCTGACTAATCAGGAAAGTGACACACAGCTTCTTCGCATTGTGTTAGGGAGATTAAATGATAAATGCGATTTAGAAAAATCAGTTTTAATCGCGAAGCAGTGGCGGAAACTTCCCCTGATTTTCCTTGAGTATCAATACAATTAATCCACAAAATAGGCTACTCAGTGCTATCATATATAGCCAGCTCTCCCCAAATAGGCACCTCAGCATCAAAGCTTACCTCAAAGATATTTTTAGTTGGATGATCAGTTGGTATCTCAGATTCAGTCTTGCTAATCTGAGCAACTCTGTCTACCAGCTAGATCCTGGTCCTGCCAGGATCTCTGTATTAACCTTGCTAACACAATGGAGTTATCCCAGAACTTGGCATAGTTTTGGATAACAAGCACCCCAAAGGAAACCATGTTACTTTCAAGAAGCGCACAAATTCTTTGAGGCTGTCATGATCATTCACTGAGAACAACAGCATGTTATCCAGTTATCCAGTCATCCAACAGTGATTTGATTGTTCAGCCATTCATTCATTCTCTACTGTATCCACAATATCTGGCTGTTTCGTACTACAGTACATATTCTACTCACCTCATTAATTAAATGACTAAATATAAATATAACACACATTTTAGGAATGGGGAGGTGGGTTTCCCAACTACCTGGCAGGCAGCCAGTGACAGAATTTCAATAGTAACAAAATAAGCTCCTTACAGAAAGATCAGATTATACAAAACCGACCCTATACCAAATCAGATAACCCAAATAACCATACTTGTGAGTGCATCAAAAATATAATACAGTTTTTGTACTTGATGCGTTTGATGTGGCTTCACTTCTAGAATGTGTAAGTCCTAAAAAGCAGAACATGCCGGTTGGAACATTAGTAAAATTTTGACATTCGTCTGTGATTGTTCCCCTGACCTTTGGAAGACGGCGTGCTCATGAGAGCAATGTGTTTGTGAGACTGCATGTTCATGAGTCATAGTGATAAATATCCTGGAAGCCGCAGCTCTGCTTGATGTTTACAGAAGACAGAGGTTATGCCTTTCAGTCTCAAGTGGGACCTTTGTGTTTCGGCATTAAGCATGGTACTTAACCACGACTGCACCTGTGAAACCCCGCCGCCATAATCGCTTTATGGAGCAGAAAAAAGGTTTTAAAACTCTTTTAATAATTAAAACTGTGAATATTTAAAGTGACCGGGGATCAAGCCGTCTGCACGCACGATAAATAAGTGATGTAATAAGAGGATAAAAGGACACAAGGCACGTGACACGAGACACAGCCACTGAATATGCAGAATCACGTTTGTGGGGAACGCTCCTGCTACCACTGCACATGTCAGCCTGACAGGAAGCTTCTGCTCTGGCTGTGCCTTACCTGTGCTTTGCTTGCGTCATGTCACTTGTGCCTGCTGTAGGCTCTGTGCAGGCCAGTGCAGCAGTGTCACACTCACCTTCTCGCACCCTCTCTCACTCAATCACAGCCATCAGATTATATACCTGTGTCACAAAACAGCTCTATCGCTGGACCTCTCTCACTGACTAACTGTCACAACATCACTCTCTATTTCAATATTTCTGCTATGTCTTTCATGAAACCACCGTCACAACATCACTGCCACATCATCGATCACAGTACAAGAACCTTGCATGCGTTCCAGGCCGAGTAATTACAATGTCTTAATTCCATAAGACCCTCAATGTCACAATCTTTGATAAGAGAAAAAGACTGAGTTTTTCCCCCTCATATGTGTCTTTGACATGTGTCGGAAGCATGTTTTTGCCTGTAGGTGAACTTTGTGGAGGGACATGTCCCTGTCTGTTGGTGTGTGGAGAGGTGTGTTCTGACTGTAGGTGTGTGGAGAGGTGTCTTCTTTGTGTAGGTGTGTGGGAGGTGTGTTTTGTCTGTAGGTGTGTAGAGAGGTGTGTTCTGACTGTAGGTGTGTGGAGAGGTGTGTTCTGACTGTAGGTGTGTGGAGAGGTGTCTTCTTTGTGTAGGTGTGTGGGAGGTGTGTTTTGTCTGTAGGTGTGTAGAGAGGTGTGTTCTGACTGTAGGTGTGTGGAGAGGTGTGTTTTGTTTGTAGGTGTGTGGAGAGGTGTGTTCTGTCTGTAGATGTGTGGAGAGGTGTGTTCTGACTGTGGGTGTGTGGAGAGGTGTGTTTTGTCTGTAGGTGTGTGGAGAGGTGTCTTCTTTGTGTAGGTGTGTGGAGAGGTGTGTTCTGACTGTAGGTGTGTGGAGAGGTGTCTGTGTAGGTGTGTGGAGCGATGTGTTCTGTCTGTAGGTGTGTGGAGAGGTGTATTCTGACTGTAGGTGTGTAGAGAGGTGTCTTCTTTGTGTAGGTGTGTGGAGAGGTGTCTTCTTTGTGCAGGTGTGAGGAGAGGTGTGCTCTGTCTGTAGGTGTGTGGAGAGGTGTCTTCTTTGTGTAGGTGTGTGGGAGGTGTGTTTTGTCTGTAGGTGTGTAGAGAGGTGTGTTCTGACTGTAGGTGTGTGGAGAGGTGTGTTTTGTTTGTAGGTGTGTGGAGAGGTGTGTTCTGTCTGTAGATGTGTGGAGAGGTGTGTTCTGACTGTGGGTGTGTGGAGAGGTGTGTTTTGTCTGTAGGTGTGTGGAGAGGTGTCTTCTTTGTGTAGGTGTGTGGAGAGGTGTGTTCTGACTGTAGGTGTGTGGAGAGGTGTCTGTGTAGGTGTGTGGAGCGATGTGTTCTGTCTGTAGGTGTGTGGAGAGGTGTATTCTGACTGTAGGTGTGTAGAGAGGTGTCTTCTTTGTGTAGGTGTGTGGAGAGGTGTGTTTTGTCTGTAGGTGTGTGGAGAGGTGTGTTCTGACTAGGTGTGTGGAGGGATGTCTTCTTTGTGTAGGTGTGTGGAGAGGTGTCTTCTTTGGGAAGGTGTGTGGAGAGGTGTTTTCTTTGTGTAAGTGTGTGGAGAGGTGTGCTCTGTCTGTAGGTGTGTGGAGAGGTGTGTTCTGACTGCAGGTGTGTGGAGAGATGTCTTCTTTGTGTAGGTGTGTAGAGAAGTGTCTTCTTTGTGTAGGTGTGTGGTGAGGTGTATTCTGACTGTAGGTGTGTGGAGAGGTGTGTTCTGTCTGTAGGTGTGTGGAGAGGTGTGTTCTGTCTATAGGTATGTGAAGAGGTGTGTTCCTGCCTGTAGTGGAGGCATGTTCAGAGACAAACAGGGTAATGAGGATCACACTGTGCCAGCAGCGTCAGTGATCCTGTTCTCTCCACTTTCAAGGGACCAAGGGACAGTGATGGGTTGGGGTGGGGAATGGGGGTGGGGGTGAAATTGGGATGGAAAATCCTGCTACGGAAATGTGTTCCCTTTCACTTTTTATATCCCTTTGTCTCTTGCTCACCCCAGAGACATAAATCTTGTATGATTCTGAGTCTGTTGCGGGAAGAGAAAGGTGACATTGTACACAAACATATAACTGCCAGGCCATTCTGAATGAAGCCACTCTGGGGGAGAAGAGGGAAGGGCAGGGATATAAGGGCAACACACAACCTTCTGGAAGGATCTATCTGTTTGGGAAAGAGCTGGGATATCTGAAAAAACTGTCTTCTTCATTCTTCCTTCCTTGCTTCAAATGTCACTTCAGATCGCTGAAATGAGAATGAAGGAAGGTAGATCGGACACTACTTCAGAGTATTTGGGCGGGGTCAAGAGAGAGGGACGGGTGTCTCCTCTGCTCACAGAATCTCAAGGCCTGTGCAATGGCAATCGCAGCCTTGTCTGCTGAAAATTATTCAGATGCCTGCTCAGTGACGTCATTTCATTCTGGACTGAAATTCCTTCTCTAGAGACCAGTGGCATCACAGTGCCTGTCTGAGAGCATGAGTTCAAGTGGGAAAACACATAAATAAAATCCTGCAGCCTTGACCTTTAGATGCAACATACAAAAACCTGCAGCCCTCACATGCAGATGTATAAAAACCTAAATTCCGCCCCCCGCCCCCCCCCCCCCCCCCCCCCAGTACCCAGTTCAGGATGATGTCATGTACCACCCTGCTTCTTTTGGGGCTCTGGCTGTCAGCAGTTGCCACAGTTTAAACATTTATGTTTATTGTATCTTAGCTTTTGTTTAGAAAATGTCCTAACCACACATTATTACCGTAGTTTAGCTGAAACATCTCTGTGATTTAAAAAAAAAAACGTATGTTAAGTTTTTGAATGAAACAAATGGTACAATTTGCTGTATAAAATATTGCCATTTCATTCATGATAATATGCAAGCACGAGTGACGCATTCCTTACAACACTACCGGATATGTGTTACTCCAGGAGGCTGAAAGGGAGAGAGAAACAGAGTGAGAGTCAGACAGTGAGAGCAGCCCGATTCAACAGCCTGACAGAAGTCAGCATAGAGAGGAGCTAGGTAATTTTAATGATTCACCTGCTTGAAACTCCCTACCAAAAATGACTCAGACATTTCAGGACAGGTGGTTCGGGCAGTTCAAGTGGCTTCATTTCCGCCTATCATTGAAGGAGGTGCTGCTTTTTTTATTGTGCTAAATATTTTGGAGTCCTCTTTAGTCACCCCTAGCTTTTCTAAAGAATGGCTCCCGCACCAGAAAAAAACTGCACTTGAGAAGCTATCCGGATATGAACGAAGTGGCTGTCACAAGCAGTAATAGAAACTCATCTGCAGGAGGCATGAGCTGTCGGTGTTCAGCTAGCTTCTCGATAGCAAAACCAGCCGACTGTGAGGCAGAGATAATCTGTGGAAGATTGCAGCTGATGTTGTGGTCTGCTTTTTCTTGAAGAGAACTTCCATAGAGGAATTTATTGGCCTTCAGTGGGGACCTGTTTCATGAAGCAGGATTACTGAGTTAGCTGGATAACTGCACCGAGCAAAGCCCGGAACCCTCCCAAATCTGGAACATGGACTTTAAGTAAAAAGAACTGTTCCGGGTTTTGCTCAGCGCAGTTATCCAGCTAACTCGGTAATCCTGCTTCATTAAATACCCCCCAGGTTTCATTCACTACTCAAGAAAAAGGCCAAAGTAGATCAAAGGTTCTTCTGAACATAGCACAAGCCTGTCTGAAGAAAAAGTGACAACTGGCAGTACTGTATGTTCTCTGTGGCCCATTGATTCTGATCACCTAAGCAGCCTGTTCAACCTCTCCAGTCATCTGAGACAGAGCCAGCTGCTGGCATAAACACTATACAGCTGTTTATGGCCACAACCATCCCTGGGCCACACATTTCAAAAAAATTTTAATTACATTTTTATGTGATTTAGTGATTTATGTCGAAATACTTTGTGGTGACAGCAGTCTTGTTCAAGGCCACCAAAACCCTAGGGCTGGCTATGAGCAGAAATTCACTGAGGTTGGTACATGAGTTGGGTGCATTATTCAGTCAATCAGGAAACTTGAGATGGCAGAGTACGGACAGCACACCTGACTGAAACCTCTCTGCCCCACTAGGTCCGTGTCAGGTTCTTTCATGCTTCTGCAAGAGTGTACGTTGGTGGGCTTGAGTAGGCTCGGCGCACCCATTCAGAATGCTGTGCCCCACCAGAAATATATCTGTTCTTTTTCATGTAAAACTCCCCAGTCCATAATCACAACACTACCCTGTGCCTCCCCGTTCCACAATCTGATCCCCCCCCGGCGCATGATCACTATCCCCCCACCTCCCTTTCCCTGGTCCACGATCCCTATGCCCCCCTTCCCAAAGCAGATATTAAAAAATATCAGATTTATAGGAAAAGATACATAAAGGGTTTACAATATCAAAGTAGTGGTGAAATATGTTGTGTAGGTGCTGACTCTCAAGCTGTATACAAGTTCCCCTTGTGCGGTTAGGCGTCTATTTCCTTGCTAAGGCAAAAAGCTTGGTGGATATGACCAGCAGCCTCAATGACTGTGTAGTACTAGCACATTGGCCTCTGGGATAAGCTTTCCTGGAGGACTCAGCAGTGCCTCTGTGGTTTATTCAGGAGCAGCATTTTGCCAGACAGGCCAGAGAGAGGACGTGGGCCTACATCACCCACGATTATTGGGTCAGTGGGGGAGGAGGGAGCTTTGTACAGCTACCCTCCACTGCACCAGCCACATTCACAAGCTCAGCAAAACAGCTGCCGGAGGCTGGAGCTGATACTGAGCGGTTCCAGCAGGTACTGATTGGCACTGCAATCTCTGTCACTTGAGGAGGGTGGTGTTGTGTCTTTCTCAAAAATGGCTGCCATAACTGAATATTGTGGCTTAGGAAGTTCCTGCTAGATAAGCCTTGGGCGTTCTTTGCCTTTTCTGTAATGGCACACAGTTCAGATTTGACACAAGGCTCCCCCACATGGGTAACCTCCTGGTGTAATGTGTGATCACACCCAGACCTGGATAAAGGGGATGGAGCCCTGAAGAGGTTATGCCTAGACGTGAGTAAGACTCAAGAACATCGGCAAAAAACATGGCATCCTCTAACTCTGGGAAGTCACGGGCCTGAGAAGGCTTAGTGTTAAGGGGCTGGTGAGGTACCAGCACCGAGCTTCTCAGGAATAGACCTGAGTGCTGCAGACATGCCTGTCGCCTGTGCATTACCCTCATTTTCTGACACCTGGGTCACTGAGCACTTACGAGGTAAAGCAGAGGCTGACCCCTGAGGCAGGAGGCTGTTGGTGTATGAGACCGCTGACAGGGATGGGAAGCAGCTGGTGCCAGAAGCACATTTAACTCTTTGAAGAGTAAGTATTTTAGAATGTTTTTTTTTCTTCAAAATTCTAAGTCAGCGTGCTGGAACTCCATTGCTTTCAGTTACCAGCAGTGATTGTTACATCAGCATTAGAATGTTCAGTTAAGAAGATTCTAATTCTCCAGTGAGCTTGTGGAAATTGGAAGTTAGCACAAGTATCACACAAATTATCCGCTGTAAGTAATTCCTTTACAAGTTGGGGCCTTAGGCACAACACGTAAAGAAGGTGTTTACTGTCTGGAGGCAGCTTGGTTCGACAGTGTTGGTACAGGTGACAAGAAGATGTTCTTTAAAAAGGGTGCACAACCAGGCAGACAGTAAACAATTACAGTTCAATATTTCAACAACCAGGTGATGCAAAGGGGTCAACTTGTATACAGGCTCTTATACCATAAGTCTTGGTTGTTTAAAAATGTATTCTCCTTCATTCACAAGGTCAGAGACACAATATGCTGAGTTAAGCTCAGTTTATTGAGTAAGATGCCATGTAGGAAAAACCATATTGGTGCATTATTTTTTATTTCACGTTTCTGAGTGCACTGTGATGCTGTATGTACTGTGCTAAGCACAGATCAAAGAGTTCCAAGGATTCTGATGCAAAAGTGTGCCGCACAGGGAATTAAGAGCTGATTTCAGAGGAATCATGGAGAAATGCAGGAACTTGCTCAGGGTCCGTGTAAACAGCCAGTCAGTGGCAGCTCAATGCACACACACACACCATAGCTCAGAATCTAGGGAATAGAATGGTATGTAAAAGATTGGGCACCCCTGGTCAAATTGAATATTTTCTCGAATCTGTGAAAAGAAGTCAACACAACCTCTGCAGTGTACAAACTTAAATGTGGCTTATGTCTGCAAATTTTAATGCACAGTCATGCAAAATACAATTTATTTGCTGTTTTTAACAGTCAAAAGCAGTAAACAGAGCAGTAAATAAAGGTACCCTTCCAGTCAATCCATTAATACTTAGAACATGATTGGCTTGTTGCAGTAGGCCTTACATTAAGCCAGGTGAAGACAATTCCAGAGCTTAATAAATACTCTGGCCCTTCTACCCTCTCAATATGTTGTGCTTACTCTCAGGGATGGATCTAGAAATTATTTGTGGAGGGAAAAATGTGTGAAAGTGTGCACACACACCTCTAGGCCCCCCGTGGACCTGTTATTGCCTGTTTTACCCCGTTAGCTTTGCCTAAATTGACTCTTGTAAAGTGGGGGAAGGCTACAAGATATCTAAATGCTTCCAGATTGGAATTTCCACTTTTCCAGAGAGATCAACAAAAATGTAAATCTTTAATGGCCACAGCCATTAACGGTACATTTGAAGAAAAGAACACCTTGCCAACTATTAAGCATGAAGATGGATCCATTATGCTTTGGGGTTGTGTGGCAGCCAGTGGCACAGGAAATATTGTGTGGGTAGAAGGAAAAATGGATTTAACTAAATCTCGCCAAATCCTAGAAGCTAATGTCCCAGTCTCTGTGAAAAGAGGTTGGATATTTTAACAGGACAATGGTCCAAAACATAATCAACCGTGAACCATTTAAAGGAATGATAAATTAAGGTTTTGGAATGGCCTTCTCAGTCCCCAGACTTGAATATTATTGAAAATTTGTGGGGAGATCTCAAACATGCAGTACATGCAAGATTTAAGGATATTACAGAGCTAGAAGGGTTATGCAAGGAAGAGTGAGGAAACATTCCTAAAGCAAAAATAGAAAGACTTTTAACTGCTACAAGAAACTGTCATTTTTTGCCAAAGGATGTATTACTGACTCAACGACAGGGTCCCCAAACTTGTATTTGCTGCTCTATTTTTTAAACCTTTTGAATACAGCAAATAAAAAGTAATTGTCATTACTTAAAGTTAATATTTACAGCAATGTGTCATGTTTAAGTTTGTTCCCTGTGGAGGTTGTGCTAACTTCTTTTCACACAAAAAAACATGCAATTTGACCAGAGGTGCTTAAACATTTGTAGACCACTGTATGTTCATGGTATGAACAGAAGGGAAGGTTGTGCCTTTGAACATCCGGTGAACCTCACACACGCACCACTAATAATGAAACCATTAGACAGGCAGACTTTGTACCTACTGTGGCTAATGATGAGAGAATGTGGTCAAATTTATCAGTGAATGAAAGTGAAGTTGGTCCCTAGCAAAACACAGAACACAGCTAAATAACAGCACAGTATACAGTTTTACCTGGCTTCTCCCCCTTATGGTAGCTCATGCTAGGGGCGGGCTCCAGGCCTGGGATGAATTTGATGGACAGTTGCCTAACCAATCCAGTCATCCATCATGGGATATCCCAACTCCCTGGCAGTCCATTCAGAAATGAAAAGCAGTCACATTTCCACAAGTGACCGTTTTTTGGCTCTTATATATATATAACGGATATAAAATTGCCCCCTACTGGTATTAATGCATTTGCGCTCAAAACTCCAATTTGCCCTTTGTCATTATTGATAGCAAAACATGCATACCACAAGCCAAGATGTAAAAAAAGATTGCATTTACACTGACATCATATTCTCGAGCCCTAGTTGGCAAGCATGTGTGTCTATTCTGAGACTGGTATGATGTGATGTGCAGGGTTAAGGAAAGAAGACAAACGTTGTGCATGTCTAAGGTGTGTTTACTGCAGAAAGTTACAAGAAGGTGTATTTTATACTGTTGAATAAAAAATATACCAAAAATAATGAAATGAAGCAACATTTGGACATGTCATGATTGCATTATTTGTTTATTTATAATTTTTGCATTATTAAAGACCTTTTACTATCGCATTGCAATGTAGACCAATTAACTCTGTCCTATGTTGAAAATGGTGGAAGATGGTAAAATTTTGGTGATTAGGTTATTAGCCCATCTATTAGCCTATGCTAAGGAAATGTATGGCATACATAATTATCCTTGATAATACAGGTGAAATTCAGGCAGAAAGAGACTGTACATTAGCCTAATCGCATTTCCTATATGATGTTTGCTGTCATAAATAGAGCGTAAGCAGGGGTCACCTGTGTAGATTAATAAAGGAATTTTTAAAATTAACTTGTCAACATCTCTTTTGGGATTATAAAACCTGGTAGGCTAAACCCATAGGTGGTCCACTTTTAAAATCTTTCCCATATGTAAAATCATTATATAGTATAGATAATACAGATACAGAGTACAGTAACTACAAAAACTATTTGGGAGTGTATTTAGTATTAGGAATGTATTACTCTCTTCCTTTTATTATAAGAATACTATGATTGGCTGTATCTCAGCTAACCTTAATCAGAGTTTGTCCATTAACATTGTCCAGTGTTGATACATTTGCATTGAGTAGGCTACTTTGTCAATTTGCCAATTTGTGCTGTTTACAACTGTAGTAGAGCAATTTATTGTAGTGGACCCAAATAATGTTATGTCATATCAATCACACTTCATCTGCAGGGATAAAATTTGATAGGTTGTGTGAGAGGCTATTTTAATCTGTCAGATGATGCTGAAAAGTTTAGGAGATTGCTAATGTAAGCGCTGTTGAAAATTGAGACAAACGAATGCTTTATTTGGTTCAGAAATACCTTTCTCTATATCATAGTGCTGTTTGCGATCTTTGAATTTTTCAGTTTTTTTCCTGCGTACATATGTGCATTGTTGTCAGTCTCACCAGTGTGAATAAAACATTCATCGTCCTTGGGGAAGGGGGATGGGCATTGACGTTACATTTTCTGCATGCCACTGCTCTGTGTCCTCCTCATTGTAAATGTGACTTGGCATGTGATCCAGCACACTAGAGGTGCCAAACAACTGGCGGGCCACAGTGTCTGCGGGTATTTGTGGTTTCGTTGAAATCAACAGCTAATTAAGGTGTGTGGATTCTTACTCCAGTCAATGACTTGCATGAATCACTAGTTTTGAAACATATGGAAAACCTTCAGACCATACAATCCTCCAGACCTGGATTCTGAAACCCATGAAGTCCACAACTGGGCAAGTCTGTTAAGTGCAACAATTACGCTTCCTGCTTCAGAATTGATGATCCCGATAGGCTTCTATTTGCCTTGCTTCCTCAACATATTAAATGCTCGGACCATTTCCAGCAGACCCACTAGGGTCATGGACACACTCGTGATGGTTCTGCTAGCTAGCTATCTGGAATAAATTTCGATTTACATTACAAACTAGCTATCTCTGTGTTATTGTCTGTATAGATGAATAAAGTAAGGTATTCGTCAAGCTAATTGGCCAAAGGACACTATTAAGATCACTCTGGACAAACAAATCGTATTTATACAGTATTTGTGGCTAGAGATTGATGATTATTGATGCAGGTAGTTTGCCTCCCTGGTAAACAGGAAGATATTGTTTCACAGGAAGGCAAACTCACTTTCACATGGGAGGTCCAAGGTCACTGTAATGGTCATCTTGATATGTATTCTTTTGTTAGCATTTCAGAATAGAAAAACAGAGGAAAACATGCCCTATAGTGATGACATACTGATTTGTGGAGCTAGTCTGTTTGTTTTAATGGACTTTTATGGTGTGCATTCCTATTTGTATCATATTACAAATGAGCTGGTGCCATTCTTTTTGTAGCATATATATATATTTTTTTTTTGTTGCCATTTTTCTCCAATTTTCTCCCCAATTAGTTGTAATACCAATTCCCCGTGTGTATCACGATCCTGGTCGATGCACATTCCTCTGTCGGTCTGGGGAGGGTGTAGACTACCACATGCCTCCTCTGATACATGTGGAGTCGCCAGGCGCTTCTTTTCGCCTGACAGCCAGGAGTTTCACTGGGAGAACATAACGCGTCCGGAGGTTCACGCTATCTCCCCCAGATCCCCTCCCTGCCGAACAGGTGCCCCAACCAACCAGTAGGAGTCGCTAATGCAGCGATCAGGACTCATACCCTCACCGGCTTCCCACCCGCGAACACTTGCCAATTGTGTTCGTAGGAACGTCTGACCAAGCCGGAAGTACCGCTGCCGGGGATTGAACCCGGGTCTCTGTGGTGGTAAGCGAGTGCTTATACCTTATACCTCTACACTACCCAGATGACCTTTTGTAGCATATTTTAACTCAAGACGCTTAAGATGCTGTCAATTCAACACATAATCAGTATCAGTAAATATCTTTGCCCAGTTTGTCAAGATAACTGCAGTAAATGAAAAGATTTATTTGCTTTTTGCTAATTATATTACTCATGCATAGGAAACTATTTTGAGAAAAGCAGGTAACCGACGAGTGTATCTGGGCTGCATGGCCTGTTATGTCAGTTATCCTATGTGGTTTTGTGTGACATTCACTTTTAAAAGCTAAAGAAATTGGAGTAATCCATTCAGGACCCTGCATGTTTGAGTATTGTATTTTGTGAAACTGTGAAATTCTTGAGTGATGAGATTGTGCAGGCATTTCAGAGTTCTTTTTTTAATTTTGAAAAACATGTCCAAAATGTTAAAAATTGTGGGTTAGAAAATATTTTTAAAATCAAACCTCATTTTCAGCAGCAACATGATTGATTTGTTAATAAGCCCTACTCCATGCCGGGAGAATGATTCATCCATGTAAGTGGATAATAATATGTCATTTTAACTACTTTTGACTCCCAGTTTTTGTATTCTCACAATTCTTCTCACATAGGATTTAGGGGGGCGGCATGGTGGTGCAGTGGGTAGCACTGTCGCCTCACCGTAAGAATGGCCTGGGTTCGAGTCCCGGCCTGGGCCTTTCTGTTTGCATGCTCTCCATGTTCGTGTGGGTTTCCTCCGTGTGCTCACACAGTTCAAAGACATGCAGGAAGGCTAATTGGAGACTCTAAATCAATGATGTGAATGGTGTGTGTGCCCTGCAATAGATTGGTGGCCCATCCAGGGTGTATTTCTGCCCCCAATGCAGGCTCCAGGACCCCCCTGCAACCCTGACCAGGACAAGCAGGTATAGATAATAGATGGATGGATAATAGGGCTTTGGGCCAGTATGGCCTGCATGTGTTAGGGTCTACCAGCATCTGGGAATGTTGTTGGACAGGCCTGGCATTATCACACTATTGTACCTGCGTTTCTCCTACATTGTGAGTTGCTCTGAAAAAATGAAATTCAAGAGGAATATGACATCACACTTCCATGGGAAAGTTCATTAGCTCACCCCTTTTTTGATGGAAATGAAAAACACCGCCTCGGGTGTTGTTCCAGAATATTCTATAATTGCAGAGTCCAGACCTGGTGGCTGACAATTCCACGCCTGCATCATCCTCTTCATACCACCGGGCAACTGCTTGTGTTCTGTTGACGGGGCTTCATCATCTTGAAAGACACCCTGCTCAGCTGGAAACAAACATACATGTGAAGATGACCGCTCATTACCATTAAGTAACGAGCTACTGACATCAACCTTGTCTTCTAAAAGTACTAGTGAACCCATACCATGCTAGAAAAATTCACCTCACACCCTTACTGAACCACCAGAGCTATTAAATGTTGGGTTTCTATTTTTTGCTTTCTGCCTCTAGGTCCCATTGCTGCAGACTTCTTGGCCACTTTTTCTTCTGCAGTCCAGTTGAGTGGGATAATTACCATGCTGTAAGACTGCAGTCATCTGATTGGCCAAAGGAGGCACATTTGTGCAAGATTGCAGGGGTTACCCAGCCATTTAAATCCCTCTCCCTGGGTGATACTACAGCCAATTGCGTGTGCTCTCCTATGGACCCCCAGTCCCAGTCAGCACTGCTGCAGTCAGGAGTCCGTTCTGTACTCCTCACTTCATCGCACGGAAGTTCCTGCTCTGCTAAACTTGGCATCTGACTCCTGTCCTCTGAGTCTGAAAAGCAAAAGTCATTTGTGGCTGACTGCACACATTGTGGAGGACAAGCGTGCCAAGCTGCTCTCTCATTGAAAACGGGATGATCCTACAAATGCAATGTGGCATTGCAAATTTGGGAACAGTGGAAATAGAAATATGTTTAAAAAGATATGCAGCAAATATTAGACTGAAAATCAGTAAAACTGCAGGTGTACATATAGATGCCCCCAGGAACAAGGCTGCACCCCCTGCAATGTTATCATATAAAATTCTGTATGAAAATTAATACTCCAATTAATACTTCAACATATGTCTCCTTTGAGATCCTGAAGCTCCAAGATCCCTGTCACTTTGAATTAGACTAAAATGTGTAGACTTCTCTCTGGGTCCCTGGGCACAAACCATTTAATCATGATTTTCAGAGTTTTTGAAGGGTTAGTTTGGCACCATGGTGTTGTAGGGCGATGTTCCCCCACATAGATCTGACTTTTACCTCATGGTTCTCTCCCCAATCTCTCACTGTCGTTCCCTCACTCATTTTCTCACTCTGCCTCTTTCTCTCTTTAAATGCATTAATCTTCATCATGGCAGGAGCTAGGCTGGGCTGTAGGCCCTCCTTAGCGCTGCACTGCTCGTTCCAGGTTAGCTCAGGGTGACGGTCTGCCAGCTCACGCGTGGACAGGCGTTTGTTAACGTACTTAATTAGAGGAGAGAGATAAGCATCTCTACGGCGGCGACGGCGGAGCTCTCTGACTGTCCACCGCAGGAACGGCGGCGGCCCGAGACGGCGGATCCTCCGCCGCGGCCGCGCAGGTCGGCGCGGCCTTCCCCGGTCACCGCGGCGATGTCGGCGGCAGCGCGGCTTTTCCACCGCTAGGGATGACGAGGCCTCGACGTTTTCCAGAAGTCTCCATTACTAAAATGAGGTGCCGTTCTCCAGGCGAGAGCTTGCGGTACCTTGTGTTCCGGACGCACTGGACATAAATTCATGAAGCTTTAATTTACAGTCACCTTCCTTTGCTCCTGCCCGTGGCACACTAAGGGGGAAAACAGAGCGTAGGATTATGAATGCCTCAGTTAGTATGCATTCATCCAGCAAGAGTGCAAAAGAATTAGCCTTTAATATTTAAACAGTAGACATTCATTTACCTTAAACCCCACTAGATTGTGGAATCATACAAACAGAATAAAATTATTAAGATTATAATGCGTTGGTAATTTCAGCTTTCAAATTAGTTGATTCGTTTATCTATATTAATACATAATCCTGAAGTTCCCCTTGGGAAAAAAAAGTAATTCTATTCTATTCTATAAGGTTGGAATCAGCTTGTAATGAATAACATTTTATAGGCGCACGCAGTTTTTTGTCCTATAAAAGGTGTGAAAATTTTACTAGGAAAGGCATCAAAAGGAACCTTTGCTTTGATTGATATCACAAATATACAGCAGCTCTGTTTTTGTAGCAAGAAAGGTCATAAAAGTAAGAGATGGAATGAGGAAGAGCCATCACATGAAGATTGAAGGAGAGCAGAAGGAGGGATGAGGGAGGAGCTAGGTTTCTTCATCACACACAGACACACACACACATATTCTGAGAGGTGTTTCTAAAGTGTTACGGTAATAACACATACGTGTGAAAGACTACTTCCCAGCACTGTTTTACTGTATAAATACAATTCTACTCCAAGGCACTATATTTTTGTTTACAAATTTCTGTAGTCCTCAGCATTATATGGCTCAATAAATATTACTCAGCCCCCAAGCACTGTAATTCTGCATACATATTTCAGTAGTCCTAACGCTATACTATTGTATAAATTAGGGCTGTATCCATTTACATATTAATACATATTAAGTCCCATTAATCAAATAATGTTTCAGTTGCCAAATAATTTTTAATAAAAAATGATCAGTCGTTTTAGTTTTTTAAATTACATTTTTCTACACTTTAAATAATGCAGTCAGCGTTATCTGGGAAATAGGAAATGGCGCAAAATCAATAGCATCCGGGTCATTAAACCTGCTAGCGTCATGCTGGTCGTTGGCTGAACAAATGGAGGGACACCAACCCCTCAGGGGATTTTACACTAACCCTTTTTTTAATAAGTTAGATGCAGAAGGAAGCCAGACCATAGAAAAGTACATCGTCTGAATTGTAAACAGAGGTTTTCATATAAGGGCCAAGTATGGCAAGTTTATTGTATGACCTGCAAGTGAAGTATCCTTTCATAGCTACGGTTAGTAGCCAGCTAAACAAAAAAGGTGATGGGCAACCCTCCAACGGCCTGTCTGACTCAGCTGGAGTGGTGACACGTAACGTTAAGCAAACAGCGCTGTTTTAAGTCAGGAGCACTGAGTGCATTGGAACACAAAGTACCAGCCATCTCAGCTGCAGTCAGGTTGCCACCGAATGAGAAGCCGATTACCCAATTCGAGGACAACAGGTTAGAAGCAGTCCTGCAGCTCACATTAGATTCCAGTGAATATGAATATTAATATTTGATTAACAGGTAGAAAGTTTGCCAATTCATCTCCTGGCTAATTCAACAAATGGAAAAAAATGAGTTGGTTGACAGCACTAATATAAATATTTGTGTTCTTCCAGGCATTATATTACAACAAATATGACTGTATTCCCAGTGCTACGGGACTGTAGCGTTTTACAATTGATGCCTCTCATTCACCCATTCACACACACACTCACACGCCAATGGAGAAAGTCTGCAAGGTACCAATCAGCTCATTGGGAGCAGTTAGGGATTAGGTGTTTTGCTCAGGGACAATTCAACACGCCCAGGGCGGGACTGGCAACCCTCCGACTGCCAGACAACCGCTCTTACCTTCTAAGCTATGTCGCCCCATTAACCTGTGTATTTTAAATGCAGTGTCCCCTGTGCAGATATGTCTGAAGGAGTGTCATTCTGCATATATGTATAAAGGTATAGAACAGAGAGAGACACAGTCTTCCCCCCCCACACATGTTCCCATGGGGCAGGATCAGGAACATCTGTCTTAGTAATCACCTCCTCCCCCTCCCTAAAATGGACCAAAGTGCTCTTGCGGGAGCCCCCACAAATCAATACCCAGCCCCCTGTAATGGAAATAAACACTGGCAAAAACATCCCAGCTCCCCTCCTCCCCATAAGTCCCCAACCTGTCCCTCTCTGGCTAACTACACGTTTTCAAACGCACTGCACTCCCTCTGACCAGCAATACTGCTAACACCTCTACACTGCCTAACACCGCTACACTGCCTAACACTCTCTACACTGCCTAATACCGCTACACTGCCTAACACACTCTACACTGCCTAACACCGCTACACTGCCTAACACTCTCTACACTGTCTAACACCCTCTACACTGCCTAACACTCTTTACATGGCCTAACACCCTCTGCACTGTCTAACACCCTTTACACTGCCTAACGCCCTCTGTACTGCCTATCACCCGCTACACTGCCTAACACTCTCTACACTGCCTGACACTCTCTTTGCTGTCTAACACCCTCTACACTGCCTAACACTCTCTACACTGCCTAACACCCTCTACACTGCCTAACACTCTCTACACTGTCAAACACTCTTTACACTGCCTAACACCATCTACACTGCCTGACACTCTCTACGCTGTCTAACACCCTCTACACTGCCTAACACTCTCCACACTGTCTAACACTCTCTACGCTGTCTAACAATCTCTACACTGCCTAACACCCTCTACACTGCCTAACACTCTCTACACTGTCAAACACTCTTTACACTGCCTAACACTGCCTAACACTATTTATAGTGCTTAACACCCTGTACACTGTGTAACTGCCTAACCCCTTCTACACTGCCTAACACCCTCTACACTGCCTAACATGCTCTTCACTACCTAACACCTAATCTAATCTACCACACAGTCTCACACATATTACACTGTCATATCTCTGAACTTCATGTCCAGTGTAAAACACTTTGCAACAACCTTATTCAAAATTGAGCTGCACAAAATATAGATTGAATTAGAGGCTCAGACAGATGGGAGAATGTGACGAACCAAATAAAACAAGAACAAATGCTTTGGCATAAAAAAACACAATGCAGCATATTTCAGTTATGTCATGCTACGAACTAAAAAAACTGCTTTGTCCAGAGGAAGCAGATGGGTGCAGAAGAAGAAGAAGAATAAGAAAAGGAAGAAGAGATTTGAACCTCATTGTGCAAGGATGCAGATTTGTCTGAGTACTTACCCTGGCCCCTGCAGGGGGAGGGGTGGAACTATTGATTAGCTCCACAGATAAATTCATTTAATTAATCCCGTTCCGTGGCTCTTATCCTTTCCAGGGGTTTCTGTGGTTACGAAGACTCTGGTTCGCCCGGGGCTGGACAGCTGACAGCAGGAGAGTGGAGGGCAATTCTCAGAGGCAGAATCAGTCAGGAAAGAGAGAGATCGACACAGGAAGACAGGACCCTAGCAACAGTTACTACTGCAGCCATTTGAGCAGAACAATTCTGTTTAACCCAATACAGAGTTTACACGTGACATGTCTCAAGAACACCTCAGTAAGTGCTGTGAGTATTGATAAATCTCACCAGGATTATGGTTGGATTATAATGATTTCCATGAATCCTCTATTCCACATTAATACTATGCAGGCATAAATCTAGTACACTAATACATACAAATACCTTTGTGCATGCTTAGTAAATACATTTTATTGTGCTATTTTGCATTACGCAGTTGTTGGCTAAAACATCAGCCCCCGAGAAATATAGCTGTAGATGTTACAAGCATCCCTTACTCCCATTAAGACTGTTCCAGTTTTAGCCAATTCGTGATTGTCTTCACTGCAATATTTTCAGTATCCGAATGTTTCACAGAAACTAGCTCACATGCATGCTCTTGCTCTCTCTCTGTCTCTCTCTCTCTCTTTCAGAAAGTGGACAGACAGCACATTGGTGTCTCTCCCTGTGGCTCCCGTCAGTGCCCTCCAGCTGCAGCTCGATATTTTTCATATTCATGTTCTAAACCTGCTCAGAGAGAGAGCAAATGCAACTCCTCCAAAATAAGCAAGCAGAGAGAGAGAAAGACAGAGAGAGGGGGAGAGAGAAGAGAGCTAGAGAGAGAAAGGGAGAGAGAGAGCCAGAGAGAAAGAGAGAGAGAGGTAGAAGAGGGAGCCAGAGAGAGAGAGCGCGAGATAGAAGAGAGAGAGAAAGGGAGAGAGAGAGCGAGAGAGTTTGATATTACCATATTCATAAGCCCCTCCAAACCCGTGTGCTGAGTCCGTGCAGCAGTCTGTCTCAGCGAGTGTGAGTGTAAAAAGCTTATTGTCGCAGTACTGTATGTGCGGGGACTCAGAGCCTGCCTGCACTCTCCTCTTTTCCCCGTTGTTTTATTTCACTCTGCTTATTCTTTTCTTCTCCTCTTAGCTGTCCGTAGCGTCTCGCTTCTTCATCGTGTAAAATTTTGTTCTTGATCTTTCTGTTTATTACGGTAAACCAGGCAGGCACTGATTGTTAAAGTTATTATGAAATGGAGAAGTACTTATTTGGTCTTGTTTTTACACTGTCCCCTTTGTATTTATTCATTTGATGTGGAACAAAGCCATGATAAATAAATAAATAAATAAATAAATAAATAAATATACCACATGACGCACTTACGGAACATTAATTTAATTTTAAACAGAGCAATAAATAAGTGTATCTCGCTCCATTTTGTGTTGGGAGAATGACTACAAAAAGGCCTTCATTGCAGCCAAGACCTTAATTACTTAATTGATTCAATTACTGAATGGATTCAGCCGTCCTGCATCCTATGGAGAGGGTGGAGACTGGGGACCTGCTGGACTGTAGCTGTTGAGGATCCATAGGGGCTGCAGGAATCAAGTGTGTGCGCGGCAGAGAGGTTGGAGCGCTAGCAGATTACTATGCAGTCTTTGGTTTGGTCACATGGGTCTGAACCAGGGACCAGTGAAGGAACGTTCTGGAGTGAGTCTCAGGAGATGGTCTGTTGCACGTCATGGGGTCCCCTGATGCAGCTTGTGGGGTTCCTTTCACAATGTGCTATCATTTTAACACTGTAAACATCACTGTGTTGATGACACACCGGTCTCACACCAATGCATGTCTTCTGGGACACTGAATCAGAGCCTCAAACTGCACCTTTACTCCCGGTCCTGGTACACCACAGCTAATATACCACTCTATCTCTCACAGCTAATATACCACTCTATCATTCACAACTAATATACCACTCTATCTCTCACAGCTAATATACCACTCTATCTCTCACAGCTAATATACCACTCTATCATTCACAACGAATATACCACTCTATCTCTCACAGCTAATATACCACTCTATCTCTCCCATCCCTAAAAGACTCTGTCTCTCTATTCCCACAGTATGCTTATGGGGGAGGGGGCTGGAATCTTTTTGTGTATCTTTACCATATATGGTAAAAGGCAGAAGGAGCAGTACAGGTGAGGGCATGAGGAGCTTTGATGAATTGTGACTGTGGAGAGGAGATCACAGAGAAACACACAAATCCAGCAGGATCAGGAAGGGTTAGGTAAGAGGGAGACAAGCCGACCGCAAGAGCAGCACAACAACCTGACGCTAGAGCCGACAGGAGGGGGGGAGGGCGTGAGGGAGGGAGGGAGGGAGGGAGGGAGAGAGGGGCGACAGGGAAGGGAGGAGGGAAGAGGGGGAGAGGG
Source organism: Anguilla anguilla (assembly GCF_013347855.1). Lineage (NCBI taxonomy): Eukaryota > Metazoa > Chordata > Actinopteri > Anguilliformes > Anguillidae > Anguilla > Anguilla anguilla. Next base: position 29,975,599 of record NC_049209.1, read on the forward strand.
AACACGGAGAACGTTGTTTCAGTAGAGAGCAACAGTGCATAGCAGGAGACACTGCCGCCACGGTGACCGCGCTCCAACCGATACCTTGACAACCGCACCGAGCGCACGCCGCAGAACTCCGAGCGCTCCCCCCCACCCCACCCCACGCCGCGCAGCGCCGAGGATGGGTGAATGAGCTGCGCCAGACGGAGGGAGAGAACGCAGGAGCACCTCGCTCTGTCAGCCTCGCCGCCGCCGCCGCCGCCGTCGCCGTACCCTCTCCGGCTCTGAGCGTGTCCTTCCCGCGCGCGGCCGACTGGCGCCAGGACCGCCGGGGTTGGGGTGCGAGGAAGAGGAGGAGAGAGGCGCTGTGGAGATGCTGTGGGTGCAGACGGGGTCTCCCTGCGCAGCCCTGCGTGTGTGCCCGCCTCCCCGCATCTCCACGCCGATCCCCCGTTTCCTCAGGAACCATGAGGACCCCAGCCTGAGCTCTGCGGAGCGCACCGCACACCCCCGAACCCAGAATGTAGAAACGCACCACAGGTAAGAGTCTGCTTTATCGTCCTTCTCTCCGGCTGTGGAGATCTTCACTCTCAGAGCTGGGAAAAACATCTTGGTGCGCAAGATAGATTATTTAATTTTCTCCTCTCTCTCTCTCTCTCTCTCTCTCTCACTCCGTCTCTCACCCTCTCTTTCTCTCTGCGGGACTGTTTGTCCACACTAAATGTTAAATATGTTGTTTGTTGGAGGCATATTGGCATTGTTTTATGAAACACATTAATAATGCAAGATTTCTGAGGGGGTTAAGGAGGGAGTGGGGGTCTGACAGGAATTTGTAATTATGTTGCATTATCTGTGGAATTTTCCATCGTATTTACAAAAAGAAAAAGGTAATGATTACATGAATCAATCAGCACATTTTAGAAAGCGCTAAATGAAACTATGCCTTTGATTTGTGGCTGAGGCTGGAGGAGACTGCCCGTTCCTTCGGTGGCTAAACGTGTCGGTGCGCGAGGGCTCGATGTTGGGGTGCCCTGAGTCGGTGGCGTATCATGCACCCCATCTCCTCACCGCGGTTCCCCCCTCCAGCTCATCAGTGATAGAGGCACTGTAGCCTCAGGTTATTAACACTCTAATTAATCTCCCCTGGCACCGCTCCAGAAAAGACCAGAGCGAAGGAGGTATTCCGGTAAATATCCCCATAAATCACTCACCCTTTATTCTCTACAGTCTGTTCAATACATTTATTCATTAATGGAGAAAACACCAAATGCAAAAAGCAAAGGCGCAATCGCAGGCCTGGTTTATAGGTACCTAATTCTGTGTATTGAAACAATCGGTACGGATTAATGAGTTATATTAAAAGGAATGGTAAAAACATTTCTTATTTTACACTGAGGGAAATGAGCAAGATTCATCATGTTTGATGATACAGTGGAAATAATCCTGTGGATATAACAAAAATGTCCACTGTGATTGTTTTTTCCTTAAATATTCAGTTGTAGTCTCTCAAAGCCCAGTTTTTGTGAAGGAAAGGTTTGAAATTTGTAGGATATGTGCATGATCTCTGCAGTTCTGTGGTGGATATGAAAGTAAATTAATTACATACAGCAATGAAAACAGAAATCCATTGACAAACATATTAAATATGCATTAATAACAAGCTTGTTGCTAATTAATATTTAATATGTTTTCAATGCATTTCCGTTTTTGTTTTATGTTGTTGGTTCTTCGCTGACTGTGATTTTTTTCATTATAAGGGGTTCTGGCACAATGCTTCTGGGCATTTTCGATGGAGTGTATTCTGAGCTAATTTGGCTTCTGATTCGGTGTGTTTGTTTGGCTGTGGTGTTGTGGGGATGGGGATCCTGCGTGTGTGTGTGCATGTTGGGGGGGCTTGTGATATTGTGTGTGTGTGTTGGGGGGGGTTGTGTTATTGTGTGTGTGTGTGTGTTGAGGGGGAGGTTGTGATATTGTGTGTGTGTGTGTTGGGGGGGTTGTGTTATTGTGTGTGTGTGTGTGTGTGTTGAGGGGGAGGTTGTGATATTGTGTGAAAGGTGATGATAGTATTTGTGATTGTGATGTTTTTTAGATGGTGGCTGTGTTGGCTGGTGTTGGGTGGATGGGAGTCGTGTGGATTGTAAACAGCAGCAATGTGTGGGAATGCACTTAAAATCTGCTTCATGCTTTCAGTTATACTGTACTATTAGTGCCTGGCTACACGCAAGAGAATACACACAAACACACACACACACACACAAACACACACACACATACGCACACGTGCACACACACAAACACACAAACTTGCAAGCATATAAACATACACACACACACACACACACACACGCACACACAAAAACAAATACATACACACACACACGCATACACACAAAAATACATGCAAACACACAAACATATGAACATACAAACACACACACACAAAAACAAGTATACACACAAACACACACATTTTAATACTTTTATTCATTTCCATTTACTAAAGTAAAATCAAAGGGCAGTAGAGACACACAATGCAGCACATAACGATGACATGGAAACGTGCAGGTTCATTAGGGGTGAATATGGCAGCTGCCTATTATTGCTGACATGGAACAGTATCTTGCCAGCTGCTTTGCCAGCAGTTTTGGCATTCCAGCCAATTGCAGACCTCTCACCACTAATCTGTGGTCATTGCCAAGGCCGCCAAATATAAATACTAAAAATCTACATCCATAGCCAAGGTGTTCAAGGGCTGACACCAGAATCTGATCCTTCAGTCCCTCAGTGAGGAAGGCCTCTTCTAGACTGGAGTCAAAAGTACAGCCCACCTGTACTTCGCCCTGTTTCTTCATCAACAACAACACCTGGAGTATTGGCAGACACATTGTAGTATCAGTATCATTACTGCAAAGGTTGAACATGAGAGGAATGACATGGGAATGCTTGTATATTCTCACACACACAAACGCAGACACACACACACAAACACATGCGCGCACACACACACACACTGACACAAACAAACACACATACACACACACAAACATACACACACAGACACAAGCAAACACACACATGCACACAAACATACACACAGACACAAACAAACACGCGTGCGCACAAATACACGCACACACACAAACGCACAACCATACACATACAGACACACACACAAACATATGCACACAGACAGGCACACACAGACGTACACACACACGCACACACATACACGCACACATACACACACACAAACACACACACTATTATGCTAATATTGATGTTTCACTCTGCAGTGAGGAGGAACATTAGACCGTGTGGTTCCTCTCTGAACTGACAAACAAACACGCAAAGCTAAGCATTCCCAGCTGTGACCTGTTCCAAAAGACTGCTCATGTTAATGTGACCGAGCGTGAGTTGGGAGGTGGGGCAGGGGGCCGGGGCCACAGCTGTGCTTTCCTGTCTCAGGTGTGTTTTAACCTCACCTTCGTTCTCACGCCTTGTCTCTGAGGTGCTGTTCAAGTGCTGTCCAAACGCAAAATTGCACTGTCCTTTTAGCTACATTTCATGTCTGAAGTATTTGAGCGAAATTGGAATGCTCTTAAGCTTGTCCTTGATTTTCTTTTCACTTTAAACACATATCTTTTGTGACCTGGTGAAACCAGAGAGCGACTCTGAATTACACCTGTTTCTGAGATTAACACTCTGTTTTGCCATATCAAATGAAATGACATTAAAAATAAAATTTATTATGGTAATGACAAAACTGTTCTTATGGAGATACACCTGTATTACAACCTTACATTACAACCTTGCTGCCTATATGTACAATAATGCAAGTCAATGCAGCCTTACGTTGGCTTGCATTGCTGTACATGCAGGCAGCAGACGTCAGATTGGAACACAGCCATTGTGTATTCATGCACCACCAGGACATTCACTAAAACCCATTAGGTTCAGCTAACTGGGGCAGGAGTGACATTGGGACAGTGGAGCAAACTCATGGCGCGCTCTAGAAAAGGGCCATACCCAGAATAAGGCTACAACAAGGTGGTACAGGTCTGTCCAGTGCACATTTGATGGTGGGAGAGGAGTGTGTTTGTGTTGTACCAAACCTCCCCCCCCCACCCCCCACCCCCACCCCCCTTTACCCTGAGGAAACTAAATTAGGCCCAGGCCAGGCTCCTTCTAATGATCATTTCAAATGGATGCAAATTTGTTGTCTCTGAACAATTGGGTTAATGAGACAATGTCATTCAGGCCCCGCTCCACCACATCCCCCCATCCTCCCGTAACTAACGTACAGTGCCTGAGTCTTAGTCATTCCACACAGGAATAGCGTTTTCTGAAGAGACCAACTGTGGGAGGGATGTGCCTGCAGGTAAACCACACAGGTGAGCAGAACAGAGCTATATGTAGGTAAATCACACTGGTGAGCAGCACAGAGCTATATGTTGGTAAACGGCACAGATGAGCTGGACAGAGCCATATATAGGTAAATCGCACAGGTGAGCAGGAGAGAAGCGTACGTGGGTAAAGCCCACATCAGAGATTGAGCTGCAACTTGTGTGTTGTTCATCAAATGACGCACTGAGTATTGCGTGTGACAGGAGCAGACAGTGGGGGACATGTGATATTGTTGCTTAATTACACACGCGTGCTGTGCCTGGAGTATCGCACTCTCTCTCTCTCTCTCTCTCTCTCTCTCTCTCTCGCCCACCCTCTGAGGCGTTATGACGGGGTAATATCTTTGTGAGGACGTGAGGCAGACCGTGAAAACGTGCGGAGAGGATGAGGTGTTTATAACATTTCCGCGTGTTGTGTGCAATCCCGTAGAGCACCGCAGAGGTAATTATCTTGCCTCACACAAGCAGAGCAGAGCGTAAACAAAACGCAAGAGGAGAGCGGGTGCCACTCACGGCTCGTACCCTCGGTCTCTGACAGTCAGCCCCTCTGGGCAGCGAGGTGGAGTTTCACACTCACACAGCAAGATAGGGGGAGGACAGATGGACAGCTAGGGGGTGGAACCCCCCCGATACCAACACTGCCTAATGAGCAAACCGCCACCCCCCCCCCCCACTCATATACAAGCGCATATGTCCGCACACACACACACACACACACACACACATGCATCAAACCTGAGTCAAATAATTATTGGAAATATTTTAACACTTCAGACCCCTGTGGCGATTAATGAAAAATGTGGGTTTCCCCAATTTTCAGAACAAAATTCTTCTTTCATACATTTTTGTTGGAAATACCTTTCTTTGAAAATTTTAATATTTAAACACACAAATCTGTATGTATGTGCGACAAGTTTACCAGCAGGCCCATTTACCTGTGAGTCTAATTTAACTGTAGGCCTGTTTACCTGTGCATCCAGTTTACCTGCAGGCCTGTTTCTCCTTGAGTCCAGTTTATTTTCAGGCCTGTTTACCCATGAGTCCAGTTTAACTGCAGGCCTGTCTATTTGTGAGTCTAATTTAACTGTAGGCCTGTTTACCTGTGCATCCAGTTTACCCGCAGGTCTGTTTCTCCTTGAGTCCAGTTTATTTTCAGGCCTGTTTACCCATGAGTCCAATTTAATTGCAGGCCTGTCTATCTGTGAGTCTAATTTAACTGTAGGCCTGTTTACCTGTGCATCCAGTTTACCTGCAGGCCTGTTTCTCCTTGAGTCCAGTTTATTTTCAGGCCTGTTTACCCATGAGTCCAGTTTAATTGCAGGCCTGTCTATCTGTGAGTCTAATTTAACTGTAGGCCTGTTTACCTGTGCATCCAGTTTACCCGCAGGCCTGTTTACTTGTGAGTCCAGTTTACCTGCACACTTGTTTACCTGTGAGTCCAGTTTACCTGCAGGCCTGTTTACCTGTGAGTCCAGTTTACCTGTAGGCCTGTTTACCTGTGAGTCCAGTTTTATATCGCTATAATACACTGAGACATATAGGGACTGTGGCACTGAATGACACTAAAAGTGTCCAGTATGGCAGTGAGGGACAGTATAGCGTAGCACTACACAATATTGAGAGAGGCATAAAGAGTATAGCACTGAAAGAGTACAGCGCTGGGAGAGTATGGCAGTATGGCCCCAAAAGAGTACAGCGCTGAGAGAGTATGGCATGGCATTGCACTACACAACACTGAGAGAGGTAAGGACAGTATGGTACTGAGAGAGTACTGCACTGACAGAGTATGGTGGTACGGCACTGAGAGTTTGGCACAGTATAGTGCTACATAACGCTGTGAGAAGCATAGAGATTATGGTACTGAGAGAGTACAGCACTGAGAGAGTACGGCAGTACGGCACTGAGACAGCGTAGTGCTACATAACACTATACTGAGAAGCATAGAGATTATGGTACTGAGAGAGTACAGCACTGAGAGAGTACGGCAGTACGGCACTGAGACAGCGTAGTGCTACATAACACTATACTGAGAAGCATAGAGATTATGGTACTGAGAGAGTACAGCACTGAGAGAGTACGGCAGTACGGCACTGAGACAGCGTAGTGCTACATAACACTATACTGAGAAGCATAGAGATTATGGCCCTTTATCGCAGTGAAAGAATGAGCCCTGCGTCTTATTTGATCCCAGCAAGGCGGGGCCGCTTCAGAGAGGCAGAGCAAGGAGTGGCCTTCAGCCAGCAGGCCAATCAGCAGAAGCCTCCGGCGCTCTTCTCGCTCCATGTAGCAGCCATCCGTGCGGAATAAGAGCCGTTTCGTGGCCCTGCGTCCCCGTGTACACACTGCGTATCTCTGCGCACACACGTGTAGCCCGCAGCTCTGGAGCAACACGGGCACCCTCTCGCCGCCGTCTGCGATGCTGGACATCTGTGCCAGCGCTTTCCTGCATGCGCTAACCCCATTATCACGTTAGCGCACATTGTGCTGCACACTTTACCATACGCTTTAACACACACTTGAGCATGTTTTGCCACCTGCTTTAGCGCACACTTTCGTACACCCTTAACCATACATGCTTAACGCACGCTAGCACGTGTGTTAAAGGTACCCTTAACACACGTTAACACATTTTCTTTACCACACAACTTCATACACAGTAACATTCCGCTTGAGTGCCTCTCTCTCTGTATATGGATAAGCTCGACAAGATTTGATATCAATTTTTTCATATTCAGTCAATGAAATTTATATTTAACTTTTCAGCAAATAGTAACAAATCTGCTTCAATGTTTCCAGTACAAGAAGTACTGCAACACTTATTGAAGCAAGTACTACTTCAATGTTGCTGTACAATAAGCCAGGCCCAGCCAAAGAAGAGTATTTGAAAATAGAGATCAAAGGAAACCTTGTTGTGCCAAATAATAGCCTATGCAAGGTGAAGCTGTTTGTGTATTGAGGCCATTTTGTGCTTGAGGCAAGTGGTTATGTCATCATTTTGTAGTCAGCTGACTGGGATGGTGCAGACCCTGGCCTTTGAAGACTTATCAGATTAGAATGGGATTAAACTCTGCTGACAGGCGGCCTTATTAATGGCTGATATGATCGATGTCATTATTGCAGCTGCGATGTCGCGGCCTGCAAGCGGGCTAAAACATCTGCTGCCAGATCTAAAGTTGATACAGGACATGTCAACCGTATGCGCTGTGCTGTTCTGACCACACCACCTATGGAATGAGCCCCAGCTGGCTGCCTTATGTGTACTCCGACCTGGGTCTCCCACACCCTCTGTTATACTGTCAGTGTGTCCATGAAAGCACTGAATCATGCTCAAAGTTTCCAGTGGCAACATGCTCCACAAGTACTAAATTATTAATGCCGCTCGGCCATAAAATAAACATCAGTCATGGGGGAGCGAAGTACTTTGAGTCTATCATTTTTCGTTTTGTTTGAGACTTTAATGACTTCGTAAAATTAATGATTAGCTTAATTATTTAAAGGGACCGTCTCTGCTTGCTCATTCAGAGGGACAGATTGAGGAACCGGTATGAAGGCAGGAAGATGGCTTGCTTTGGCAGGGCGGACTTGGACGCGTTAATCGCCTATTACTGTTCGCCTGGGTCCCGCCCGGTGAGCCAATAACTGCCCTCTAGGAGAGAGGAAAGGGATGGAGGGAATGAAAGAGAAAGAGAGAGAGAGACAGAGAGTCAGACAGAGAAAGAAAGAGAGAGAGACAGACAGACAGAGAGGGAGAGAGAGAGAGAGGGTGAGTGAGTTCGAGAGATAGGGAAAGAGAGGGTGAGAGAGACCCAGAGATAGGGGGAGAGAGAGGGCGAGTGTGTGTGAGAGAGAGAGAAGCTTGAAGATCACAGGAAATGACCTTTTATAGACAGATGAAGAGATTCACCAAAATCCTCACAAAAAAAAATTATAAAAATGAATGAGGGTTTACCGTAGTCATTTTTATTGTGTTCTTTTCCCGAGATTATCTTTGGAGCACATTATCTAACCGTCCATGCAACAGACCAAGATTTGATTCATTTTATTCTTGCTATTTGTCAATTCGCTCAGAGAAGCTCCTTTTATGGGCGGTTTGCTGGGCTGTGCAGCACCAGGATGTGGCTGGACTTGTGCAACTCCCCAAAAATAAATCAGGACCTTGGTTTGTCATCTGAAGGGCCATGTCTCCCGCATCACAATTTTCCCGACGCTGTACTGGAGCGCCGGTTCCTTACCTGGACCAGATGGGAAACCGCGCCCGACTAACGCAGTTTTCAAAAAACAACTTCATTTTCCGAAGAGGTTTCCTGTTCTACGACTGGTTCATATCAGTTTAGTTTGGGCGTCAGGCTGGAGACATTTACAAGGTGTTAACGGCTGCATGTTGAACGTGCATGTGCAGTATCTGTGGTTGCGCGTTTTTATTGTGTGTCTGATTGTGTGTATGTGCGTGTGTGTGTGTGTGTATGTGCGTGTGTGTGTGTGTATGTGTGTGTGTGTTTGGGTGTGTGTGTGTGTGTGTGTGTGTGTGTGTTTGTGTATGTGAGACACCTTCATCAGGGTGAAGGCCTGGTGAAGGTCACACAAGGCCCAAAATAAAATACTTCAAAGCCCAACGATGGCGGAGCAACAAGCACCACTTGAGTGCAGCGATTTGTATTATTACCTGTGGAAGGGCTAGAAGAGTAAGTGTGATGGAAGAAGAAACAAAAGAAAGACCATAACAAAGGGAAAGTATGGCTAATGGAAGACAGGCAAACTGACAGAAACGGACGCACTCGCTTGGACATGAAGACAGAGGTGCTACACTTGCAAATGCACACCCGATGCTCGACCGCTCCCGCTAGCAATAGCTAAGGTGACGGGGACTGGAATGCGTGCGTGCGTGCCCTGCAAGTGGCCTTCGTGTATGTAAAGCCGCGTTTCCACCGCAGGAACTATACCCCGGAACTAGGAACCTTTTGAGGAACTCAGTGCGTTTCCACCGCAGGAACTAGGGTCTAAATTTAGTTCTGGGGGCTTTGTTTTACCCCCCAAAACGTTCCTGCTCGGGGGGTAGTACTTTCCGAAAGTACAGGAACCTTTTGGGTGGAGCTTGCAGCGCTGAACATTTCTGATTGGTCGAGTACTCGTAGCATTTGCGTTGTATTTATTTTCCACCATTACCCGCCATGTTTGAAAATATGCAGCGGCAAACCAATTTATTTTCATAATAACTTCAAATCAAACTTGTATGTTATGCGGCGCAGTAGCCTACTTTTGGTTATAGCCTGTCAACGTCTTGGAATTATAACGTGTGTTCTTCTGTTCTTTTCTTGCTTTAGTATTCGTTTTATAAAATGCTAAGCATTCGTGCTGGGACAGCATATTACGTAGGCTACCAAAACATTCAAACGGATTAATTCGGTTGCTGAATATTTTCTTCCAGATTTTCTTTGTTAGCCCGTTGTAATTGACTCAAAATGTTTGATACAGTTATGTGAGGTATGCGGTAGTTCTGCATAATTAACATTGGTGATACAGTACAAGCAAACTGGAAATCACCTTCCGCACTTTTTATCCGGGTAAAATAACAGGTTAATTCTAGTAAACTTCCCTTTAGCTTTTTCAGACTGCCGTAATTTTACTCAATTTTACTGCCATTTTTCAATTCCACGAAAAGACCAGGAAGACTATGGACTAATTTATGGTGCATGGTTCGCATCTGGAGGGCACACTTCGCTGCTCGGCTAGCAGTAACTTCGAAGGAAAGCAAACGGTGGCTGTACCACTACTAATTTACATTTTCACGCAAGTCCGAGTTTTCGTTCTATTCTTGTCATTTTGCGATTAGCCTATATGGAATTGACGACGAGAAAGTAATAAAACAGCAAATTGTTTACAACGTGTGCATGTTTTCTGCTGTTAATGAATGTGTTTGAGAGGATATATGAAAATCAATAAATACAAAAGTAACCATATATAGTCATTGTTGGTAACCCGTTGTGTATAAGTGGAATAAACCCCTCCGGGCTGTCCCGGTTATTAGAAAATAATGTAGGCTACTTCGGTGGTAGTATGGGATTACAGAAGAAATCATATGACAGATGGACCGACGACAACGTCAGTGGGCTAATTTGCCTAATCTTCGCGGTACTTTAGACCCCGGTGGAAACGCAGACAACCATTGGCTGAAGGAACCTTTTAGTTCCAGGTAAAGTAGTTCCTGGGACTGAAAGTTCCGGGTAATTTTGGTGGAAACGCGGCTTAAGTAGCACTTACAGAGGCCCCTGTCACAGCGACTGAACCCGGGAAACATGAAAGGAAAGAGATCGGTTTGATCAGCACACTAAATGAGCGCTTTAATTGCCTGCTGGAACAGTGGGGAGATGTTCGCTTGTTCCCACACACAGATTCGGCGGCCATAATCAAATCTGGGTTTCCAAACAGCTGCGGAGTGCATTTGGCACAATGGTTGTGACAAAATGGATTTTTAAGTGTGAAAGCGCCAAAATGTTTGCGTAATGGTTGCAAAACTAGTTGCTTAAGATAGCAACAGATCCCTCAGCTGATGTCTTCTGTTAGCTGCAGATACCCGACAATGGTTCCTAGGTGGTTCCTAAATGATTTCTCGAGTGAACAACTTTGTTCCCTGACACCATGGAATGAATAACTCAATCAATTAGGAATTTTTACCTATGACATGATGACCATTTCATTTTGAAAAAAAGGATAAAATGATAATGATTCAAACCACAATAGTGAAAATATACAAATAGGTGGCAGGCCGTTTGAGGAGACTGTATGCCAGGGTACGTACAGCAACATGCATGGATACAGGGACACTTGGGCCACAACTGTTGTACCAATGTACTGTTGTGCCAATGCACCAATGATGTTAATGTTTTTTTACCCATATGAAAGGGGTAGCTGTCACGGCGGATGACATCACATCCCGTCACATCGCACCACATCACATAAATAATATTACCTCTTTTATTTTATTAAGGTGCTACATCACATTCTCCCTCCACAAGAAATGGTAGCATTAGGACTGATATTGGCTCCTCCTTTAAAGGAGGTAAAACATGTTTAAATGGGGAAAAAAAACATCTTCCAGCTGTGTTCCTTCCAGCTGTTTTCCTTCCAGGGACATTTTTTGAAAAAGGAAAGCAGTGCATGATGGGAGCTCTTTGTGTTCTCTTTGTGAGCTCTTTGTGCCTGAGGAGCCGTGGGGAGCACTCCCAGTGGCAGCAGGCCTCAGTGGTCCGGCTGAAGGACTGGGCCACGTTGATATCAACCATGACGACATGGCACAGCACACGTCTGCTCTGGCCCAACTGTCATTTGAAGAGAGAATCATATCAGAACAAGGCACAGATTGTGCACTTGTGCTGTTGTCACGTATGCAAACTCTGTCCCCCAGTGAATCTCACTGTGTCGCGAGGCATGTTTCACCTTTCGTATCACAACTCCTCCCCACCACCCCACAATTGCACCCCCAATGCCTCCTGGACCAGTGTACCCTCCGCACGCTAAGTACCCTGGGGGCCATTGCACCCCCCTCCCCCCCCACCCGCCTTGAAGGGGTATTGGGGCATTAATGAGATAGCGAGAGAGCATATGGGCCCAGCATGGATCCGCCACCTGGCGAGCCCTCCTTCTCCTCTGTCTGCTCTCTGAAAGGACCTGCCTGCTTACCGAGATCAAACAGACGTCTCCCTTACACATTTACTGCCTCTGAATAATTCAGCCTCCTCTGCTCGTTCAAACACGGATGTACGAGCCGTGCCAGAACAACATGGAAGCCAATCCTTTCACACGCAAGGGTTTTTAAGGGAAAAATATGCAACATTAGGTCAGGCCAACATGTAAATGCTAGCGCACGCTTATTGACACAACAGTTTACTGAAACACACACATGCTAAAACACATTTCTAGGCCACATACATACCAACATATATGCGCACTAAGACACACAAACTAAAACATGCGCATGTTAATATATACAGTACACATGCTAAACCAGACTTATTAATAAAACAGCAGAGCCCCTGTTTTGAGGTTGTTTTTATCCTGGTTCCTTCAGGTTCCATTTCCTTTCTGCACAGACAGGAAAAACACACTGAACACATATGAACAAGTAAAGTATAGTTTTACATTGTTTATGAGACCTACTCATTAACTACAGGCACTAATCTGTCACAGCATTTGGAACTGAAATAATGTAAATTGTATCAATATATTAATTGCCACAAAATTGGCATTTATATGCTCAAATAATAGTACTACTACTACTACTACTACTACTACTAATAATAATAATAATAATAATAAGAAGAAGAAGAAGAAGAAGAAGAAGAATAACTGCATGCTGAGGGCTGAGCCATTGAGGCGGTCCTGCTGTGTGCTTTGAACACTCTAGGAGTCTGAGTGGCAGGTGAGAAGTGTGTCTTTGTGCCTCCAGCTGTGTCAGTCATGTGACGGCATCGCCCACGTCGGACGCCCCGCCTCACCTGTTCATCACACTTCAAACGCCCCCCCCCCCCCCCCCCCCCCCCCCCCGACAAGAGCACGCTCCTTCGCTCAAATCTGAATATTCGGACTGACAGACCAGCCACACTCCAGCACAGCGTCCAAGGCCCTCCATTCCATTTAGTCTCTGCATTTCTTCAACCAAACTCTAAATTATTTCCTCTTAACTCTTCAAAATCTGCTTTGAATATGAGTCCATTTAATTTTTATACTTGAATGACAGTGAGATCTCCAGTGTGAAAACGAGGATGAGGAGGATGTTGAAGAGGCCCCACGAGCAGGAGAGCAGGATGAAGGTGGAACAGCGGCAGCTGATGGATAAGAAATATAGGCAGACACCTCACCTTTAAACCGGTCATTACTCTCAAATGGTTTCCATTTGCTTTCATTGATTAACCGTCACGCAATTAATTAGCTGACTAATCTAAAGGTTATAGACAGTTATTCCCAATTCTATATTGGGGCAGCATTATTTTTCAACATAAGAAAATCATTATTTAATGCCCACCAATTATTTGATAAGTAATCATTTTCTATGTCCAAATTAGGCATATAGCCTATTCACCACATAAAGACAAAGTCCAACAGTTTTAATTGTGCCGATTACGCAGTTTTACTCATGATTGCGATATTTGTTTGCTATATTTTGTTGCACACTGCAGTCAGAACTGGTGTGATGTATATAGTTAACAAAAGGTTTACCATTTTAAAGTTAAAGTGTATTTGTAATAATTAAATAAATTTCACTGAATTTAATGTTTTCTCATCATTTACATTTTATAATATGCCATAAGGAAAAACAATGCAACAACATGAGACACAAACGTGAGAAGCTTTGTAATGATCAGCCAGTTGATTAATTGGTAAATGGCAAGTATATTAATCAAGAGAAGCAAAATGCACAAAAACTAACTGAGACCAAATTTCAGCTGAATTGTAATGTTTCTACCTCCTCTTTTTCAAAGCAAACGGCCTACTATACTGACCAATCCGGTGTGTGCTTATTATAAATGCCTTTGACCAGGTGGCTGTTTCTTTTCCGTTTATCAGTTCCAGAAGATGATGCTATGTCAATGCAGCAAGCAAATTAGCTGAACAACATCAAACACTGAACAAACTTAAACATTTTCAATGCCAAATATCTCCCCAAAAGGACACATGTAGATGGTTTTCAACACCATCTAATGCCACTACTCTCCAAATCTTTAGCCCTCTCCATGACCTCCCTGGGGACCAACCATCTCATTTTCTCTTTAGAGGGCATTCTGTAAGCATATAACAGCAAAAAAGCTCCAAAGTTTGTTGGAGCAACTCAGAGGCAGCATAATTGCAACTGCTCTTACATTTATATAGACGGGAACATCGTGTTTTGTTGGTCACCTTGCAAACAATTCCCGCTAAAATTGAGTCAGGAAGCCATACAAATTTTTCAAGGACGGATGACTGCTTAAAATGATGTATGATTTGATTTATTGCTAATAAAAATAATGCCTTATATCCGAGAACTACTTCTGGAACAGAGTTTTACTTACCTCGCTCAAAAACAGTTTTTTTTAGAAATATTTCCAGCAAAGCTTGCCAAATTGCCCTGTTCTTTTGGCACGCGATAGAGGACTGAATTACGTGCGTACAAACCTGAAATGGCTACTGTGGCAGCAGTGGGCAGAATGTTATTGACCGTGTTGCATTTATGATACGTTGCATTTATACCGACACTCCCCTACAGCCCTACGTATACTGGTGACAGAGGGTCTGTTCAATTGGCAAAGCGTTCGACAAGGTTCAGCGCAGAACCGTCATCCTCACCAGAGCTCTTTCAGAACCGTTGTTCCTAAGAGTGTGTAATGAGTCACATGAATCACACTCCGGGAGCTGGCGTGGAGCCTCCGCACGGTCGCCCCAGTCTGCTGTGTGCTGGGGTCCTGCTCACTTGCCTAATTAGGCCATGAGCCGGGTCAGCGCAGTGCACTGGAAGAATGGCTTCCAGGGAACACACCTGATCAGTCTCATGGCACAGGACAACAGCTGGGGACCAGTTACGTCCCACAGCCTCATATCTGCTTCTGTGTCAGACAGAGGGAGAAAGAGAGCGAGAGAGAGAGTGAGACAGTGAGAGAGAGAGAGAGAGAGAGAAAGAGAGAGAGAGATGGGGAGAGAGGGAGAAAGAGAGTGAGACAGTGAGAGGAAGAGAGAGAGAGAAAGGGGGAGATAAAGAGAGAGGGAGAAAGAGAGTGAGAGATGGGGGACGTAGAGGAAGGCAGAAGAAGGGAAAGAGAGAATAGGTGTGGAAAAGAACAGGAGTGAAAACACAGAGGAGGAGGGAAAAAAATCGAGCCGGAGAAACGGAGGGAAGACAGAGAAGGAGAAACAGAGGAAGAGGAAGTGAAAGTGCAAGAAAGGGAGGGAGTCTTTTTTTAAAAAAAAACCTGCTGTCAGGGCAGACAGCAGAAGTGAGTGCAGAAGCAGAATTCAGGATTTAACCTGAGATGACAGTGTGCAGGCAGCGTTCTGAGACTTAAGGACACATTCACTCTTTAGCTGAGCGGACGCAGCATATCTGGCAAACCCAGAGATCTCACCCTCTTCAGGAGCACCTCTGGTCTCTCGCTACATTCAAAGGGATTCAAAATATTATTCACCCAAATGTCCCTGCACAGCTCAAACCCAAACCTGCAGTTACACAACCACAAGCTTTTAATTTAGGTTTACTCGTGTTTTACTTTGTGTGTGTCTGTAGGTTCTCAGTCAACAAATAATGGCAATACACTTAAGCACATATATTTCAGTAACTACAGATAACGTCAGTAACAGTGACTCCATCTCTTACTGCATTCAAGAAAGTTTCTCCTCAATGAAAAATAATAGTCTGTTTCTATAGCCGCGTTTCCACCGCAGGAACTATACCCCGGAACTAGGAACCTTTTGAGGAACTCAGTGCGTTTCCACCGCAGGAACTAGGGTCTAAATTTAGTTCTGGGGGCTTTGTTTTACCCCCCAAAACGTTCCTGCTCGGGGGGTAGTACTTTCCGAAAGTACAGGAACCTTTTGGGTGGAGCTTGCAGCGCTGAACATTTCTGATTGGTCGAGTACTCGTAGCATTTGTGTTGTATTTATTTTCCGCCATTACCCGCCATGTTTGAAAATATGCAGCGGCAAACCAATTTATTTTCATAATAACTTCAAATCAAACTTGTATGTTATGCGGCGCAGTAGCCTACTTTTGGTTATAGCCTGTCAACGTCTTGGAATTATAACGTGTGCTCTTCTGTTCTTTTCTTGCTTTAGTATTCGTTTTATAAAATGCTAAGCATTCGTGCTGGGACAGCATATTACGTAGGCTACCAAAACATTCAAACGGATTAATTCGGTTGCTGAATATTTTCTTCCGGATTTTCTTTGTTAGCCCGTTGTAATTGACTCAAAACGTTTGATACAGTTATGTGAGGTATGCGGTAGTTCTGCATAATTAACATTGGTGATACAGTACAAGCAAACTGGAAATCACCTTCCGCACTTTTTATCCGGGTAAAATAACAGGTTAATTCTAGTAATCTTCCCTTTAGCTTTTTCAGACTGCCGTAATTTTACTCAATTTTACTGCCATTTTTCAATTCCACGAAAAGACCAGGAAGACTATGGACTCATTTATGGTGCATGGTTCGCATCTGGAGGGCACACTTCGCTGCTCGGCTAGCAGTAACTTCGAAGGAAAGCAAACGGTGGCTGAACCACTACTAATTTACATTTTCACGCAAGTCCGAGTTTTCGTTCTATTCTTGTCATTTTGCGATTAGCCTATATGGAATTGACGACGAGAAAGTAATAAAACAGCAAATTGTTTACAACGTGTGCATGTTTTCTGCTGTTAATGAATGTGTTTGAGAGGATATATGAAAATCAATAAATACAAAAGTAACCATATATAGTCATTGTTGGTAACCCGTTGTATATAAGTGGAATAAACCCCTCCGGGCTGTCCCGGTTATTAGAAAATAATGTAGGCTACTTCGGTGGTAGTATGGGGTTACAGAAGAAATCATA
Organism: Anguilla anguilla; assembly: GCF_013347855.1. Taxonomy (NCBI): domain Eukaryota; kingdom Metazoa; phylum Chordata; class Actinopteri; order Anguilliformes; family Anguillidae; genus Anguilla; species Anguilla anguilla. Next base: position 29,992,536 of record NC_049209.1, read on the forward strand.
TGACAGATGGACCGACGACAACGTCAGTGGGCTAATTTGCCTAATCTTCGCGGTACTTTAGACCCCGGTGGAAACGCAGACAACCATTGGCTGAAGGAACCTTTTAGTTCCTGGTAAAGTCGTTCCTGGGACTGAAAGTTCCGGGTAATTTTGGTGGAAACGCGGCTTATGTCTTCAGTTACACGCCAAATGATGATAGGCAGACACAAATACTGTTAAAATGTGGAAACACCGCTATATATCTTGTTTACAGCACGGAACAATGTTGTGTTGGCAGTTATTATGATGGGTTACAGTCCTCCACTACATTGAACTTAGCAGTGTTAGGTTTAATGTCTTGTGCGTGAATAGTATGGGAGGTTTGTTTACAGGGTTAAGTTCCCACCATAACATTACTGTGCAGGACTTAAATCTCTCATTGGGGCCTAAACCTGGGCCACTGACTGCAGGGAAGGATAGCATCATCAGTTACCTAATTCACTCACTCAACTTTACACAATGTACTGTATGTAGTGTAATAAAGCCTCTACAACTTACATGTTTACATGATAAAGGTAAATGAGTAGTATCAAATAATCACTATTATAGCAGACTATTTTATGAAGCATCATTTGCATATTGTACAGTTTCATATGTTATCCACTTGCACTACTGCAGACTTTCTGAAACACACTCAGGGTAAGCACCAGTGCCCCATCGGGACATTAACTCTGCCCCCTGGTGTTTAAAAGCCCACACTGCGGCGCTGTCAGCAGGACAGCCGACCCTCGGTCATACGCAATTACCCCTGCGAGGGTGGGGTTCTGGTCCCTACCAAAGCTATAGTCCGTCCTTTGACTGTTACCCTCTCTGCTTTCTATCTGTCTTAAAAAATACCCCACACTACCACAATGCTAAACTTAGGGGGAAAAATGAATGAGCAATTAATGAGTATAACTTTCTTTGTTAAAAAAAACAAACTCATATTTACTCAGATTTTAAGTAGGGTCTGTACCTCTGAAAGCATGAACACTGCAGGTAAGGGAGGTTCCTGTGGGTTCTTCATGTAGACTCAGCTGATCAGTCCAATGTGCAGCAGGTTATGGGCGAATATGAGTGTACCTACTTTACCTGTCAGCACCGTCTTATCAAAAACTAGTTTAAGCAGGACTCTCGCAGATTCAGGAATAACATAAAGGTGTTATTTATACTCTGTTTTCTATTAAGCTGTAAATCGTGTTGACAAATGCCACTGAAATGAGTCAAACTGCCTGTTTGCGTATGGGTGCTGACCGTATGGCTGTGTCTGGATTAATATGACTTCTGTGGGCATTATCACGGTCCCTCAGAGACAGTCTTTTCTGCAAGTGCGCAGTGGGCAATGTAGGATTCATTTACACTGGGAAACGCATGCACTCGTGCACGGAGATTGGCTCCCTACACTCCTACCACACACCACTGGCCACATGACTGTAGGTGTGAAGAGCTGTCCGTGTGGGTGTGTATTACTGCCGCATGCATGCGATTGTTTTGAAAAGGTTGTGTAAGGTTGTGGCAGATCTTTCATTGCATGCTGTTTGTTTCTTTTTTTATAAATTTTGCACCAAAATTGGGGCTGAGCGTGTCCAATCACCTCCCTAATTTGGAATGGCCAGCTGTCAACTGCAGCCGTGTTCATGCGCAAACTCCACCGCTGATTTGGGAGAGTGTGGGCAACAGCAGTTTCCCTCCAAAACGTGGTGTCACCAGTCTGCTTTGTTTCACACCGCAGACTAATGCTAAGCTTGAATAGAGTAGAGTGGACTTGAAGGACCTTTCATACACGGCTTCAACGTTGATGAACGCAAGTATGGATAATGATAAAACGGGGGGAGGGGGGTGGCAGGTTTAAGATATAAAGTAGCTTATATCTTTTTTTATCTGTTCTAATCTAGGCATCAAGCTTCTCAGAAGCCACTGAAATGTGTTATTGACTTCCTCAATAGCAGAATTTTCCTGGGGGAGGACCGTCAGACTCCCATTCACCCCTGTGTCCCCTCCACCTTTGAAATTGAAATTATGCCACTGATCCCTGACTGAACATTACCCTATGGAGCTACTAGCCACAGTCGGCACTGGCAAGGTCCATATTCAATCTGAGACTGTGGGGCTGATCCATATACCACAGCGTGGTGCCTTAGCCGGATGACCCACCCAGCATCCTGTTATATTAATTCTCATTCCACATCTTTTTATGCTGCAAAGTTCAGCATTAAACATCATACCTTTGCTATTTCCAAGATAAAGGCACCTTTTCTGTCGCCATTTAATCAAAGGTCTGGTTCGGAACAAAGTCAGCCTGGGTTAATTTGATTAAACACAAAAGCGTATAATGCGTAAGGTCACCTTTTTTTTCTCAGACATGTGACCCACTGAGATTTAAACCTACATGACAATCTGTATCCTCGTTTGGTCCCAACAGACACTGGATTAGCACAAACACCAGACTAATCACATGATCAGAAGTTAATTGTGACTCTCATAAAAGCAATTTGTTTTCCGAGCACAAGGAGAGGAAGGCAAATAAACACAGCCAGAATGTTGAACAAAGAAAGTCTTAGCCACTGAGTTCATCAGTATTCTCCTAGCACAGTGCACACAGGTGGATTTAATACACAGTTTGTAATTTATCCATACACGCACAAGAAAAATAACAGATCCACATACACAATGAAAAACATCAACTGTGCTCATGTTGTATGGCGACCAACAACAAGGGAAAATCATCTTTCAGCAGGGTAGGAGAGAGCTTTAGTGAGGTGGATAGATTTCATCCTCAATTTGACCAATACATTTTTTGAGTGCATATGTTGAACTAGAAAAACTGGATAACCCCAAATTGCATGCATTTCTGAAACAACATGTATTCAATAGGAGGGCAATCTCCTTGGCAAAACAGAATGGCATGTGGTCAAGTGATTTCCCTGAACTCTTGGGAGCTGTTAAAAATGTTTTAAAGCATCGTCCAAGTAGAATGTTGCACCACACAACGTTTATAATGGAACGCAGTACCTGAGTAAGGTACAAAGGCGCCGATAACACCCCCCCCCCTCCCCCCTCCCCCCCCGAGCCATGCAAAATGAAACGGGCCACTTGGCATTCTGCCGGGCCGTACCATTCTCGGTGCCTCAAATTATATTTGACATTAGTGGACACGGAGGTAGACATCTCACCAAATACAGCCGCACTGGCACAGGCCGTGGATTTCAGAGAGCTGTGGGTTGGGTGGGGCACAACTGACCTTATTCATGGAACATTGCTTACTTGAAATGACCCATTGATGCAAGAGTGGAGAAATCAGAATGCCTGAAACGTTCAATAAGACCAAACAACCTAAAAATGAATTACAAGCACTGGCTGGACGGACACTTGGCACAAGTCAGAACAATAAATAGCCAATGCATCAAAAAATTCTGAAATGTCCCGTAGAAAAACTGACAATATATTACAACCCCGATGCACTTCAAAGCCACCCTTTTTCGACCAGTGCACAAATTCCCTGAGGCCGTTAGGATTTTTGACCCCAAGCAAGTGAGCATACTTGACAGAAATCTCCCTCTCGACTTGATTATAGTATTTGATGAGAGCTTTTCTGCCCAACTCCTCAATTACAAATTATTTGCACAAAGAACAGCGCTGCAATGACACCAGGGGAGCTGCAGGACAGAGATAATACAATCTTTCCAAATATTGTGAAGAAAAAGAAAAAAACCTGTCTGTTCCAACAAACTCTGTTGATGATAAATAATGTGTGTTCATATGGACAAGTTTATACAAAGCATTGTTAAATAATGACTAAGGATGCTGTAAAAACATTGGCCATGATTAAATTCTGTTGCAAAGATCACACCTTATATTAATCATTTAAGTTTGTCAGTAAAAATCTATTTCCTTTTTTTTAGTTGCCTACCCCTACTACAAACCATTTCATTGTTATGACTACCCTTCTGGTTTGTGCAGGTGACATAGCTGCACGTTTTCATGTGTGTAGGCTACTTCCCACCAATTAGAAAGACTGTGATAGAGCACAGCACTAAAAAATGGCTACTGTCACATGTCTTTGGTTCTAATAACCACTGAATGTATTATAGTATGTGACAGTGTGGACACATTGTTACATAGCAGTTGACCGATCAATGTGGATGACAGGGGAGATGTTATGTGATAATTGTCCAACAATTATCCAAGAAGGATCTACTGGCCTCCTGCTCATGATTAAAATGCAGACGAGACAGCTACTTTGGAAAAAATGTTGACTTCACACATAATGTCTGAAACAAACACAAAGCTTGCATTTTTTAACATAACATTGCCCAGTTAAACCAAGTAAAATGATCAATACCATTGCTCCAATTAATCACCCAGTCATGTCGATTGACATCACATCAACTGATCCAATTCCAGCTCCTTCCAGAAGATGTGTCTCCTTCCATGGCTAGCTCATCCATGAAAATCCATCATACCATGACAAGATCATGGAAAAAAAATAAGTACATATATATTGAGGTTTTCTTGCTTTCCGAAGACTCCAGTCTGATTTAAATAAATTGATATATTAAATATTATACTAGTACCAGAGAGTATAGTAAGCACTGAGAAGCAGTGCTGAAAATGCTAGTTTTAGTATTAGCAAAGGGGTAACATAACTATTGATTTGTAAAAAAGAAAAAAAACATAACTGTGGAGCGCAACAGTATCATAGCTGCATAATACATTGCTATTTACCTCCACAGCACTGCAGTATCATACTTCTACGATGCTTTGCAATTATTACAATACATGCAGTACAATTATACCTCTAAGGCACTGCAGTATTAGAGTACCTGTACCGTACACTACAATTATACCTCAAAGACATGATAACATTATGATATCTCTCCCAAAGAGATATTAAAAATGCCTTCTTGCCACAGCTGAGGTAGCAGGGTTTGGATTAAAATATTATACAGAAACAAGTAGGATTGATCTATTTAAAAAGTGCAAAAATAAAGTAAATCTTAAAAATTTGGTTAATTGTTCTGTGTCCTGTCTAAGTTTGAAATTTTCCATAATTATCTGTTTGATAACTAACTACTTGCAACAACAAAAGCAAGCCCAGTGGTTAATGTCTGTATATGCGTAGGAAGTACAGTAAACAGATAGCTAATACAAAAATATATTAAACTGCCTCACATTATAAACACCTCAGATACATAATGGATGTTGTCTGAATGATGATATGATATTTTGGTTGCACAGGAACTGTAATGGGCACGTGGTTATAGGTTGCAATGAGAAGTAAGCTCCAGGTTGATTTATATTCCTGTGTCCTTCTCCTTGCCTAAATCTTTCCTAAATTTCTCACGTTAATGATGGAACACACAGCAAAAGCCTATTTAAAATAAATATTCGATTTTCACAGCATTTTCAGCATCAGTGTAGTACAATCATCCCTCTAAAACTGTTGTGTGCACTTGGTTGAGATCTAGGTGAACTGTACTTGATTCTAATTTTGAAGGTCCCTGCGACAGTTCTGAAGTCCGCTTACTGTCTGTGCGATCCTTCAAGCGTCTGTGAGTGCTTTCATTTCTTAGAAGAGAGTTAAACGTCGGGAGTCAAAGAGCATTTTTTCATCACTTGCCACCATCTGTTGCAGTAGACCTGCAGACCGGTCGTTTGTCTTATCATATTAGCTGCTGTTTGCAGGTCCAGATGTTGATTTATTAAGATCTGAAATGTATTATTACCTCACATACAGAATAACGTGCCTGTCTGTTTATTCCCTTCGACAAAGGCTGTTCTCGCTCATTAGTCTGTACCCGCACAGAGACGTGTTTTGGGGGAGTGGTTTAGTCACCCGTGTGCAGCCGTACAGACATTTTAGAGAGCGGTTTGGTCTCGGGTCAACAGCAGAGAACACAGAGCGTAAACATGCCGTTCAAGAGCAAAGCGGACCCTGCCGGTGGCGCGTTCATCTTCGGGAAAGGTTCTGTGATGTCGGCACGGTGGTTTTTTTGAGTGTCAGCGTTGTATTGCATGCCTTACAGTACTATGTGTTAAGAGGGAGAGACAGACGGAGCGAACGAGAGAAAGAGAAAGAGGGAAAGAGGGAGAGTTCACTGGAGGGTAGTATCTCAGCTGCCACCACACTGATGTGAGGCTTGTGTGGTTCCACTGTTTCCATGGATACCCCCTTATGCCTTCAGTCATGACTAAGCGCCACCAGAGTAATGTGGGTCTGGTGCAAGCGGGAGGAGAAGATTGAAATAAACAGTTTGAGACATGCTGCAGTAGCTTGCAGAGAGGCACGTTCATCCACCGTTCTTTCTCCGTCTTTATCTTTCTTTTTCTCTCCACCCTCCTTCTCTCTCCTTATCCTCACAACACATTTCCCCCCGCTGTCACCTCAGAACCTGCATCCCAAATTAAAATGAGCTGCACACCACCGACAAAGAGGCACGCTAATTGTGCCATTTATCTTGTTAGCATTTACAGCCCTAATCTTATCTTTCAGCGCTCGCATTTACACCTGGTGAATGCAACAGGTAAATCACATTCAGTGTCTCTTTAATTGGACGCAGTAATAATGCACCAGCAACCAACAGCACAGCTACAAACTAACAATGTATGCAGCCATAATGCACCTGCAGTGCAACCAACAGCACATGCAATCAATGTTCACTGCTCCCAACGTGGAGTTCACACTGTAGATTTTAATTCTGTATTGACATACGTACATTTTGAGTGCTGATATTTCTACTGTGGTGCAGGCTGTTTTCATGGTTGTTACTAAGAAACAAAAGTGTTTGTCGGTAGCTAGCTAGTTATATACATAAAAGTAAAATAGAGATATTTTATATCCAATGATTTTTGTATCTTGGATCTTGGATCTTGAAACTGCCTTTTAGCAGTGGTGCCCAACCCTGTCCCTGGTACTCTACCATTCTGCAGGTTTTCACTCCAACCCTAACACAACCCATCTCATTCAATAGCTAGAGGTCTTGTTGAGCTGCTAATTAGTTAAAACTAGGGAGCCAAATTAGGGTAGAAATGAAAATCTTACAGTACAGCCAATGTGTTTTCTTATTGAATCTACCATTATTGTGTTCACTGATGTCTTATTATCTGTGGGCTATTGCTTGTCACATGATAGAAACAGTCCTTTAAAGATTTCCCTTTCGTTGCCCATCGTACCGTGACCTGAACCCCAGAGATGGGATATCGCAGTCGAAAGGTTTTCTATTTCAGTGGCAGGTTTGTCCCACTGCCAGTGGCAGTTTTATTTTGCAGATGACAAATCTACTGTCGTCTCGCTGAAAACAGTGACTTTCTATTTTGTTCTGTCATTATGATCCACAGTGTGAAAAACACATACAGTCACAGCCTGTGCTTCCCAGCAGTGCATGATGTCATTGCCCATGAGAAGCAAGGCCAATTAATTTCATGTTGGCATAATAACTGTCATATACTGAAATAATTCACTACATTTCTTTCTGTAATAATGTGATATACCAGTGAAAAGTAATACATCTATAATAAATATAATGTTATCAGGTGCGCAGTGACAAAATTAATTGCTTTCTGATCAACTATGCAATAATTCCAACTGATAACATAACATCAATGTAAAAATGTGTAAAATGTCTACCGCCTACTTTTATGGATTTTCTAATGGTTCATTTTTTTAAATACACCATTAGACTGATTATTTAAATTATTTTCCTGCAGAAATGAATGCCTATTACACATTATTATATTAGTTACATCCTTTATAATTTTGAGAACCTATAATGCTCATGCCACTTCACCATTTCATCATGCGCAGTGTGATAATAATGTATTATCTGTCATGAAACATAATTATCTTTGCATGCAACTATAGTATATTGTTTCTGTATGGTACTATGCTGTCATGACACCATATGTAAGTAGTGTGCAGGGTCTACAGAAATGCCTGACTTCATTCGTATCTGAATGCACAGCAGTGCACAGTTACTACATTCTCATATCAATCCTCTTCTTGAAGGTAAACTAAACTATCATCGTGTGTAATTGTTCTGAATTTAACTGCACCATGTACTGCTGGTAGGTTTACTAAAAGCAGTTTTCGATTTTGCAGCCTGCTACACATCTTCCTTGCCATGTCCGGCATCTTAAACACAACCCTGTGAGTCAGCTATGACTCAGCTACTACACTCAGTGTGGTGTTGGGGTCCTCTGGATTTGGGCAGATCTTTCAAGAGCGATAACTTGAAGATTAATGTGTTGTAACTGGTGCATTTATTTCCCCCATATTATTGGAGGACAGGCCAATTTACCATTAAAAATTGATTTTAGCACGAGGTTCTCCTTTAAACAATTATTCCATGGCGGTACATTAATAATCTAAATTAATCATAATTACCACGAGTGAAGCCGCTAAGTATGTGGACTGATTTTGAAGCATATGTGCACTGACACTTTTTATCACTTACTGTTCTGCTCAACTGGATGAACAGACAGTGCACCAAATTAAAATCAAGAGGAAAACTATTGCTACCAAACACTGAGAAATATTTCAAAATGACACTAACTCAAAACAGCAGTGTAAAAATAGGAAAACATAAAAATGAAAAAAGGTGAATAAGAAATATCTATTATGTTGATCCAATACTTATATAGTTTTATTTATGTATTTATTTATTTATGTGAATTTAATCAATATGAGTTAATTTATGTTTTCCTCCTTCATGGACATATACAAATACTTGTCCATTTGAAGAAGCACTTTTTCCACATCAAAATAATTAGACATCTGATTGACCATTTGTGTTGATGTTGAAAGATAATTTTTTTGAAAAAATTGCAGTTGCTTCTCTTTGAGGTTCCTGCTTAGACAGTGAATGCCTTCCCAATGCCTTCTGGGAATGTATGCACCGTACATTACCCACAAAGACCACAAAGTGGACATTATAAGTCAGAAACACTGAATTTGGAAAGCACTGAACATTTTTTTGTTTCATTAGCACAAAAAGAACACAGATCTAAGAAGCAAACACATAATAAAAGAGAACTCTGCAGGCTGTGGTAAGAAGCTGAAACTGGCCTTGTACACATTACCACCCTTCTCACATATATAACACGGATATTATTTTAGGGGGAAGGAAAATAAGAAGTTTGAAAAAGTTATGAAAAATGAATGGAACAAATGGGATTACATGTAAATGATTAAGCAGTTGCCCTGCAATTGATTGACGACCTGTCCAGGGTGAATTCCTGCCTCTTGTCTAATGCACGCTGGGGTGGGCTCCAGCACCCCCCGCGACTCTGACTAGGATAAGTGGGTATAGATCATGGATGAATGATTAAGCAGTCAAATCTTTGTGAGACAAAATTTTATACGTTTCATGATACCTTCTGCATTAATGGGTTACTTGTCCATTCTTGCAAAATGAATTATGCAGAATACCTTGATCTTTAAAATCTGGAGACTTATCCACAACAGTAAATATTCTACCAGGTAGTATTTCGATAATCTCAATTTTTTTTGGATATTGGATAATAATAATTTGGATAATTGTTATTATTATTATTTGTTGCTCAGAAATGATTGCATTTCCAGCATTTCCATATATGATTACGGGTAAGGTGCTGATAAATATGGAATCCTAAATAACGGTATATCACCTGCCTAAGATGTTCTTTTTGTTTTTCACAAAGTGGGATCCCAGAGGTTTTCCTCAGTTTTCCCTTCTGATGTTTTTGACATATGAAATGGTGGTGTTCAGCAAATGGGCTATTGCTGCACTCTGTCTCCAGTAGGCATTTTTCTGGATGTTGTTGACACAACCAAACTCCACTTTGTTGACACTTACCTCGAACTGCATCATGATGTTGACTTGTGCCGACAAGCTTTTGTATAATTAATCCTTCATCGTTTAATTGGCTGTGCACCTGCACTGTTCGTCTGAGAATCTCTGAGATAAGAGAACCTATGTGAAAGGCTTAGGGCTGAAACACCAGTCACATGATTCCCAAGTCACAAGGTCAGGAGTTTTAAGCATGCCAGGCATACATCACAAGATGTCTCCTTTGTCAGTTCTTGTCTGTTGTTCTTGTATTTAACCCCCTGAGTAGTATCTTCATTTCTTCCATTTGGACCATTTTCATCAATACGTTTTACAGATCAAAGATATGGAAATGGAGAGCCACCTTTACGCCTTCACAATGAATATTGTAATAAAAAACAAAATGAAAATAATAGCCCCCATTACCTGTATTGATTTATGCATGATTGTCCTTCTTGACACAGTTAAGTATAGAAACAATGAAATATGAGTAAAAAGAAAACGTAACAACTGAATGTGATAACTACTCTGGCTTGGACATTATTGCATATATATTTCAATTTAATTTAATTTTTTACAAATAATGCTTGCCAAAATCACGCCTTTACTACTGTCAACATTTAAACCTGCTAAACTCTCATTGCAAAAGAAATTTCATGGAGATTTAGGTTATGATTATGAATATGGTATGAGCACCAAGATGTTAAATGAAATTGTTTTAACAATTGAATAAAATTGCTTAGCTTGCTAGCTCTATCCTGCTAGATTCAATCCAAGGCATATCAATGTGCCTGAACAAATGCCTCATAGAAAGCAATGTTAAGAATATACATGCAAAAGTGGGTGCTCTATTAAGAAAGCCTCTAGCGAAAATCATTTCAATCATTTGAATTTCAGTATGATACATTTCTTTAAAGATGGAGGACCAAAACTTGAAACAATTGAAACAATTTCTACATTTAGTTCACATTTTGGATTGTCCATTTCAATAAAACCTTGAGAACTGTATCAAAAAGCAATGCTGGCTAGGCCATGCTGAGAAAATGTAGCTCTTAAAGAAGTGTATGGAAGGTGTTAACACAATTTCAAAAAAGATATGACTTTGTATTGAGCACAATAACAAAAAAAAACATGGGTGAAATGTGTAATCCAATGCGATTTCAGTGTCATTGCGAATTTATTCGTCGGCACTTCCCCATCTTTATGTATTTGAAAATACTAAATATCTAGCAGGCAAGGATCCAGTGAGAAGAATGTAAGAAAATCCAGAGGAGAATCAGTTATATATTAGATTTTTTATAATGGTGCCATGGAATAAATTGTCATAACGCTATCACACTGAGCATAAGTCAACTGACATATGTCATTATGAGCTTCATCTCAAAAGTATGTAATAGTAGTTTAACTCCTCGGGTGCTTTCATTGTATAAAGAAATAATTAATTACCTAAAAAACACAAAACACAAGGCAGCAATTGTTTTTATACATTTGATCACAGTTTCACATTTAGTTGTGTCAGTGTCAGGTTTTTTTCTCATGATGGGAATTTTGGAAATTGTGCCAAAGATTTTCTGTGCAGGTGACCTTTAATCTGCTTTTTCGGATATTTTCTTTTGCAAGTATTGGGTTTTGACATGAGATTAATGTCTTGATATTTGTACACAATAGCAGGTTACTCATGAAACATTTTCATTTATCAGAGAAAAGGTGGATTTTCTAGAGCAAGAAATTATACCACATGGTACATTTAAAACACTAGTAACCTAAGTTATTTTGACTAGCTACTAAGAATGTTAGTCTCAGTAAGTTATGTCACTAATGTTTTTGTCTATGCATGACTCTCAGATGATTAGTGACACAAACTGTAACTTTTGCAAGTTTGAGGCATCTCCTGTCTCAAAATAAATAGATTTTGTTTATTGTTTACCATGTTTACTTGTGTTTGTAATATGTGTATAGTAAAGAAAATTATTATGGAATAATAATGATAACAATAATAATAATAATAATAATAATAATAGTGATTTAATAAACGTAAAAATAAATTCTAGCAAACGTATGTAATACTTTTTATTAAAACATAGCACTGTACATGGCTTGTATTATTTGATTATATTGTACATTATTTGCTTTTCAAAAAATGTGTATATGTTACATAGACATCTATTATGTTGTTGCACTAGAGTTGTCACTTGCATTTTTACTGTGACATAAGGTATGATTGCTAACTCATAGAACCCATTTTTAAAAAATAATTTAAGATGTTTGTGTGAGCTGATGTCATTTACAAATATCAAAATAATTCCTTAATGTCACATTAAAAGCCAGCACCTACCATTGAAAACAAAGAAAATGCCTGAAAAATTACATTTTCCAAAGGTTTCGTCCAGAGCAAAGCTTTTGCCAATACTCGTCGGGATGTATGTGCGCAGAACCATGCATAAATCACTAACAATGAATCTGATTGGCTTAGAATAAAAGCTGTCATGCAACTGTTGATGAATTAGTCAAAACGTTCAACAGCACTATTTGTTTTTTCTTAATTAAAATAAAAAAATGAATGTGGGCTTAATGGATACATTGACCTTACATCATACAAAACAGTTTTTAGACATTGCATTGAAGCTGTTGTATAAAAAGCTAGGTTTAAAAAAAAAATGTTTTTACATTGATCAGAAATGGAATACTCATCTGATGACATAATAGTTGACTGATAAAGAGGTAAATTATTGCGCGGAGGTGCTGTGGATGTGTATATGTGTGTAATTATGTGAAAATGAAAAAGATTTTCAGAAAGAAGCTTCATGCTCTGTAACAAATTTATAATACGTTCACAGTTACCTACTTTTACAAGCTATGCCTTAATTAAGAATGAGTGCAGGGGGCTTTTTATGAAGTCAGGAGGAGGTAGGTGTGTGTGTGTGTGTGTGTGCGTGTGTGTGTGAGGGGGAAAGACCATCTGCAGTGATCTGCATTTCTAATTCAACCACACTAGTCAAAAGACTGTTCATCAGTTTTGCAGGCAGGCAATGAGAGATGGAGAGAGAGAGAGAGAAAGAGTGATGGGGGGGGGGGGGGATTGGGGGGTGTTCTGACCAATTGTGCTAATGAGACCAGCAAAATAACAAGCTTACAGAAACAAACTGCAAACACATCACAAAAACAGGGTCACATAGAGGGGGAGAGGCTGAGCCATGTGTTTCTGCAGTGTCAATAGTCATTGGTGTCCTTAGTGTTATTAGCATTGCACTGCATGATGACTCTTACTGCAAAAAGAAATCAATTCAGTCTCAAGCGTGTAAAAAAAAATTGTATGTTAAAGGAAAATTAACAAATTTGTAGTGCAACAGAAGACACAGTAATAAAGCGATGCTGACTGAAGTTGTGTTCTGCCCTCCTTCCCCCACCCCCCCTATCCACCTCCCTCCTTCCTTTCTCACTCAATCATTGTCTGTTATTTCCACATCACCTCCCTTCTCCTCTCTTACTCTCTACATTCCACCTATTTATTCTTCTGCTCATTCCTGCCTGAACCCCTCATCTCTTCCCTCCCTCCCTCCCTGCCTCCCTGGTGCCTCCTCGCGCCCGCAGCTGGCTCCTGTCCGGTGGGTGATTGGCGCAGATGAATCCGATGGCGCAGCTCTACTACAAGAAGGTGAACTACTCGCCGTACCGCGACCGCATCCCGCTGCAGATCGTGCGGGCGGAGGCGGAGCTCTCGGCCGAGGAGAAGGCCTACCTGACGGCGGTGGAGAAGGGCGACTACGCCGGCGTCAAGCACGCCCTGCAGGAGGCGGAGATCTACTACAACATCAATGTGAACTGCATGGACCCGCTGGGCCGCAGCGCCCTCCTCATCGCCATCGAGAACGAGAACCTGGAGGTGATGGAGCTCCTGCTCAACCACGGCGTCTACGTGGGCGACGCCCTCCTCTACGCCATACGCAAGGAGGTGGTGGGCGCCGTCGAGCTGCTGCTCTCTCACCGCCGCCCCAGCGGAGAGAAGCAGGTGATTACCATAACAACAACAATACATCAACATACGACAACAACATCATTACGCTCATGATCGGAATTCTCACAATCACATTTACCACAGTAATCGGAGCCCTGATTATGATTATACAATTATAATTATTATAATCCTCTGAATCATAATATAGGATTCATATAACCTCGTGAACTTTAAGCGCTTAGCAGCACAATAAAAAGATGCGTGAAGAGGAGAGAAGGGCCATGAAGGAGATTAGTAATACCGTAAAAAATAAGGTCAAAATCTTGCCATGATCTGGCCTCGGGTGCTTCTGCTAAACATGATCTCATGAGGGCCCAATCATCATTATATTCATCCAAAAAAATCTGAATGTATCTTTTTGCTTTAAACAAAAATGGCTGGATATACGGACCGAGAATGGCTCCAGTTATTTGTGTATGGGTATGATGCTGGGCACAGACAGATGAAACCACGTAAAAATAATAATTGTTATCTGAGAAGAGAAAGAACAACGTAAAAAAAATAAAGAGCACGCCATTGTGAAGCACACACATAACCCTGAAGCATTACATTACAGGCATTTAGCAGACGCTCTTATCCAGAGCGACTTACACAACTTTTACATAGCATTTTTTACATTGTATCCATTAATACAGCTGGATATATACTGAAGCAATTTCGGTTAAGTACCTTGCTCAAGGGTACAACGGCAGTGTCCTACCTGGGAATCGAACCTGCGACCTTTCGGTTACAAGCCCAGTTCCTTACCCACTGTGCTACACTCCGAAGCAGCACTGAAACTTCCCACTATCAAATGAAGTGCTATGTGAGAATGTGATAAACTGTCCTATTCAATTTCAAGAGCAGTTTTATTGTACTGACATAAACCTTGGACTCTCAATGATGCAAGATAATTTCCCAATCCGAGTGAGCCAAATTTCAAGGGGCAGTATATCCATGAAATGTTCTTCTGAAAATGCATTGCTATGCAAAAGTTTGGGGCCACCTGGGCCCTGTTCCATGAAGCAGGATTACTTAGTTACCTTGATAACAGCACTGAGTAACACCTTGAACAGGTTTTTTTTTTTTTTTTTTTACTTCAGGCCATATTTGGGAGGTTTATGGGTTTTTCTCAGTGCTGTTATGCAGCTAACTCCTGCTTTGTGAAACAGGGCCCTGGTCAAGATTTAGTTATTTTTAAAGTGTAAGTGTAAAGAATCGCAACCTCTGCAGGGAAGAAATGTAAACATGACATATTTCTGTTACTTTTAATGCACAATTACTTTTACTTGCTAAATTTAACATACTGAAAAAATAAAACTAAATTCAGCATGTGGCAAAAGTTTGGCAACCCTGTCAATCAGTCAGTAACATTTCCTTTGGCAGAAATAAATGCCTCTTGTAGCCAGCTAAGAAATCTTTTTATTCTTACTTCAGGAAATGTTCCCATTCTTTCTTGCAGAACCCTTCTAGTAGAGAAATATTCTGTAGTGTTTTTGTATGCCCTGAATGTTTGAGAACTCCCCACAGGTTTTCAATATTTATTATTTGTTTAGTTTAATCCATTCTTCCTTTCTACTCGCACAATATTTCCTGTGCCACTGGCTGCCACACAACCCCAAAGCATAATAGATCCACCCCCATGCTTTACGGTTGGCAATGTGTTCTTTTCTTCAAACGCTTCTCCTGTTTTTCTACAAATGTATTCTTGCTGGTTGTGGCCAAAGTGTTCCATTTTTGTTCCTTCAGTCCACAGCACTTTGTTCCAAAAAGTCTCTGGCTTATCGAAGTGTTGAGTTGGATACTTCAGAGGTCGACTTTTGTGATGAGCTCACAGGAAAAGTTTCCTTCTGGCAACTCTTCCATGAAGATCATTTTTGTGTAAACAATGCTGCACAGTGGCCTGGTGCACCACTACTATAATGTCAATAAATCGTTCCGCAGGTCATTTGCGATGTGGATTTTGCTTTGCATATGTGACCAGTCTACGAGCAGTTCTGTCTGAGATTTTCTTGGCATTCCAGATCTTGTCTTAACTTCAACAATTCTCCTTAACTTCCATTACTTATTAATGTTTCTGACAGTGGAAATTCCCAGCTGGGAGCATTTAGATATATTTTCATTGCTTTCCTCTGCTCTGTAAGAGTTAATTATCCTTATTTTCAAGTTCCTCGGCAGTCAGCTGCTTTGACAGCCCATGGTTATTGAGAGTAAACAAAACATCCTGAGAGGTCAGAAGGGTATTTAATAGGCTCTTGAATTGCCTTAACCTGGCTTAATTTAAGGCCTAGCGAGTCAATAAAGTTTTGAGACCTTTTGAAGACAAGACTAGGTAAGCCTAGTTGAGCCGAACCCAGGGTACTACCAGGGGGAGCAATCTCTCAGAGAAACTGAAGAGTATGGCTTCATAAATGGCAATGCACCCTTCTTTTCCGACAGGTTCCAGAAGACATTTCCTCCCCATTCAGAGTAAATGAGAGCTGAACTGAGCCATCGATTTTGTCAAATATCATTTAAAAAAAGAAGCCATTGCCCGAAATGTAGCTTCTATTATGCCAAATGGCCGTGCTTGCGCTGAAACAATGTAGTTTGTGTTGGCCCACACACCTGTGAGCAAAGCTTGCTACTTGAAATGATCTTTTGGCATGTAATTGCAATATTGTTGCCAACATTAGCTAGCTAGCTAAAAACATATGTAACTAAATAAAACTTAGTTAAACTGTAACTGAAAGATGTTAGCTTCTTTTGTAGGTATTTTCTTCGGCAAACATTAGCTTCAGCTATCAAATCTCTATCAATTTAACACTTACTTGACTCTTAGCATGATATCACTAATGTAGATATTTATTTTTAAGTTTCTATAGGTCTATTGGAGATATTTGGTGTTTGTGGGATTTTTAAGAGTTCAATTTATTCCTCCATACTTTAAGTAGAAAAAATAAATGCAGGCACTTCTTTGGTTTTAAAATAGATTGTTTAATATAGTAATGTAACTAGTGGGTCTGTTCTCTTGGTACTGATCAACAAAAACCAACAACTGAGGGAGAATGTCAACACTTACACCCTGTTCCTCAAAGGAAACAAAGGACAAAATGGCCATTGCCTTGAATAGAGAACACATCACAGGAAATGGGGGGCATTAGATTTGGGTGGAGGTGGAGTTGGACTGAGATGGGGGTAGAGGATATCACACAAAGGTACTGCATATCAAAGGGAGAGAATCTGACTGGGGAGGTTGACAAGGTTACTGCATTTTGACCCACCCAGTGTAGAAGATGAAACACAGAGGTACTGATCAAAAGAAGTGAATTTGACTGGATTAGGTGGTGGATGAGGTTATCTGTGATTGGCCCACTACAAGGCGAGACACTCCAGCAGGATAAACTGTATTTGGCCCCCATGTCTTCCAACAGATTTCCTTTGAACACGCTGTAAAATTCTTGCACAAAATAACAGTAGGCTTCTTGCATTTAATGGCGGTTTTCAAAAAGTTGTCAGTGCAATCTGCCACCTACTGGACTGGAGTGTGCTCGACACACCGCCACTGATTAATGATCTTCAGACTACTCCTGACTAACTGACCTTATTTTGTTCACCCTAAGCACAGATCTCTTGCATGAAATATGTTCTCAGTTTGGGATTTGTCCATATTGGGCTCCATTCTTCTTGCTTAGCAACAAGCATCCAGCTTCTCAGTCTCTGCTGCTGAAAAGCAATCCCATAGAATGGAAGGGATTGATTTACCTGGATGAAGGACTGTGTTTGGTTTGTGCCACACACAGCCCTTTGCTTTCAAGAGCACAACTTCAGTCACATCAGGCCATAAAATCTTCTTCCACCCGAGTCGGCCACATGGCTTCAGGCAACCTTCAGCCATGACTTAATGTTGGCCTTTCTCAGAGGTAGCTTCTGTCTAGCCACTCTCCCAGAGGCCAAATCTGTGAAGAGCTGATGAGATTGTTGATCTGGGCGGTTTCTCCCCTTTAAGCCAATGAGCTCTGCTGCTCTGTCTGTGTTGTAGCTGCCCTCTTGGTCATTTCTCTGACAATTGCTCTTCTTGTCTGGTTGCTCAGTTTGGTGGGATAACCTAATCTTGGCAATGTCTGGCTTTTGCCACATTTCTTCCATTTTGTTACAAAATGGCCTTAACTGTACTCCCAGGAAGTTTCAAAGCTCAAAGTTTCAACGTTTCCCCTTTCTATGACCTTCTCCTGCTTTTTGCTTCCAAATAACTTCATCTCAAAGTTACACGGGCAGTTTCTTGATCTTTATGACGGTATGATCTGTTCTGCAGTTCCAGTTGTGAGAGCTTACGAAGATGATGACATTTATTGTGCAATCATGCAATTGAACACCGACATGGGTGAACCTTGTTACAATATTTGGTATGATCTTACAGGAAAGTTTTATATACCTAGGCCCCTACAGGTTGTCAACACTATCTAAATTTGTAAGCACAATAAAAAAATAATTAAAATTAAAATGCACACACGTGCGTGCAGTTACACATTCACACATATGTTAGGTATCTGCTGTTTTTCTCTAAGGTAACAGATGGCATAAAAAGTTTCATGAGTTTATAAAATATTCACCTGTCAGATGAGATGGGGGGGGGGGACTGCTGTGGTTACTGAAATCAAACCTTATTTGCTGATTTTGAAATTGAAACCATATTCCTATACCATTAAGTCTAACTTCGTTGTGACTTCTTGTTGAGGTAGATTAGGAATTAATGAAAAGGAAAGGAGGTGCTATTTTAAGATGACGGCGCAGCTTGGATTCGACCCGAGGCTTCTCTGTGTTCAGGTCTTTCAGGTGCCCTAATTGAACGCATCCTCGTCCTACCGCCGTTTGCTCACAGATCAGAGACAGCTCCAGGTACGAGAGCTCCGCAAATCCATCTCCTGCTCCTGAGCGTCTCCGGCGGTTTCTTCACAGATACGAGCAGGGCCGGCAGGCACCTTGGCGTAATTCATTTACGCCGCGGCGGAAAGAGAAAGGAGATGAGAGGCAGATCGGGGCCGCGTTTCTCTTTGAAGTGCGAAGTTTGTAAGGAATTTTTTTAAAACCTCATTGACTTTTCCTTGTTTCGGCTGAGCCCCTCTGCACGTAGCAGCTCTCTGCATTGTGTGGTTCAGGGCCCGTTCTCATTGGCCAGACACACCTGGGAGTAGCAGGAAATGGCTCATGCACAAAACACTGAAATTGTTATTCTTCCCTCATCCCATTGTCTCTTTTTTCCCCTCATCCTTTTGCTTTTTTTCCTTTCCACATATCTCCCTCTCTCTCTCATTGTCCTTCAATATTTTCCCGTCTTTCTCCTCGCCGCTCTCTCTCCCTCTGCCTTCCACTCCTCACCCCATCCCTCATATTTTTTGCTTTCTTTCCTTTCCACCATTGTCCTCTTGCCCTCTATCTCTGGCTCCCTCTCCCCCATCCCTCTGGCTCTACCTCTTTCCCCTCCTTCTCAGGTTCCCTCTCTCATGATGGACAGCCAGTTCTCCGAGTTCACCCCTGACATCACTCCCATCATGCTCGCCGCTCACACCAACAACTATGAGATCATCAAGCTGCTGGTGCAGCGCAAGGTGACCATCCCGCGGCCGCACCAGATCCGCTGCGACTGCGTGGAGTGTGTGTCCAGCTCGGAGGTGGACAGCCTGCGCCACTCTCGCTCCCGCCTCAACATCTACAAGACGCTGGCCAGCCCCTCCCTCATCGCGCTGTCCAGCGAGGACCCCATCCTCACCTCCTTCCGGCTGGGCTGGGAGCTGAAGGAGCTCAGCAAGGTGGAGAACGAGTTCAAGCAGGAGTACGAGGAGCTGTCGCAGCAGTGCAAGCGCTTCGCCAAGGACCTGCTGGACCAGGCGCGCAGCTCCCGCGAGCTGGAGATCATCCTCAATCACCGCGACGACCAGAGCGAAGAGCTGGACCCGCGCGACTGCCACGACCTCGCCAAGCTCAAACTGGCCATCAAGTACCACCAGAAGGAGGTGAGCAGGGGCGGGGCATGGGCAGGGAGTGGGCGGGGCATGGACAGGAACTGGGCGGGGAATGGGTGGGACATGGGCAGGGCATGGGCAGTGAGTGGGAGGGGCATGTGCATGGACAGGGACTGGGCAGGACATGGGCAGGGAGTGGGCAGGGCATGGGCAGAGAGTGGGAGGGGCATGGGCATGGACAGGGACTGGGCAGAACATGGGCAGGGAGTGGGCAGGGCATGGGCAGAGAGTGGGAGGGGCATGGGCATGGACAGGGACTGGGCAGGACATGGGTGGAACATGGCCAGGGAACGGGCGGGGGCATGGACAGACTGACAAACTGAGGACTCTCTAAAGAGAAGATCTGTGCCTTCATTGCATTCAAAAATAACTTCTACACCTGTGCTGTATTACACAGAGGGACGTACAGGCACTTTCAGGTGACATATTATGTCATCATTTATCTCTAATGACTTAATCTAATAAACGTGTTCGCACAAGTAATGCTTCTTATTAAATTGTCACAGGTGTCATGTCATGTTAGTCGGTGTCCCATTTAAAGGGAAGGCATGCAATCACAAAGATGTAAGAAGATTAGAAAGATTAGAAGGCATAAAGGTTCATTATTTTCATTGTCGTGTGTATTATTTATAGCTTGCTAATAAAAATCAATCATAATAAATTATAATTTTCCTAAATATGCGGCGAAGAGAAGCACCTTGCCTCCACAGCGAGGAGATTGCAGGTACATGATTCGCTGAAAATGGAGAACAGAAGCATTAATGAAAGTCAGGTTAAGAGGAAAAAGCTGGGAAAAAAAAAAAGCTTTTTCACTGGGAATAGCTGATCTTTCTTGCCCCGCGGCCAATGTGGTATCTGCCCTTGCTAGTTTGCTGCCAAGGCTTACGCGCCACACTTTTTCTCTACCCAAATCGGTTCCTCTGGGGTGAAGAGTGGGACGGATACTGCAGCTCAGCGCATGCCCTCTCAGTTACCCCGCGCTTGTGTGCCCGAGATAAGAAGAAGCGCGTTGTGTCAGCCATTGTGCGGGGCTGGCCCTGGAGACGCTTTTTAGGATTATCGGTGTCGAAAGAGGGAGAGGAGCTGTCCTTCTGGGATTTACCGCGTTTGAGGCTCGCAGAGACACTATGGAAGAGATCTTTGATTTGTAAGTCTGTGGAGTGATGTACCTGACAACAGCAAGAAGATACAAAAATCAATGCTCAGAGAAAGATGGCAGCAAACAGACACAAGAAATTTAGCAAAAATTTAGCAAATTTAGCCATAACAAGTAAGCATTTAATATAAAGTGAAAACATATATTTCAGAAATATTCCATTTAGAGTCAGAAGTAATGATTTTTGACTCATAAGTATTTAATTTGGAGACGTATCCAGTTAAATGGATTTGTCAGATAGAGCCTCAAAACCAGCTGATACCTGTCTTGTGCCTTTATTTCCACTGAGAAACTGCCTTAACTCAGAGAATATGCTGTGCAGTCAGGCACTGAATCCCCCCCCCCCCACCCTCAAACAGCAGAACATTATTTAATGTGAAAGAGCAGTCCCTGGGGCAGGACTGAGGGGGAGGTACGTTCCTAAATCAAACAGCAGCGCATATTAATGCATCAGCACATTCAACCTCTTTCTGTGCTCCTCCAGTAAATATAACCGTTACTCACTGCACCATTCTGAGCTGTTGTTTGTGTGCTGATGGGGCCGGTGAAGTAGACCGTGCAGGGTGTACAAAACGGCAACACAGTAGGCACCACCTACACCTACCTTGGGAACGTCCTGCAAGTATCCCATGATAACTCTGTGCATGATAAGCTCTATTTGCACAACATTTTCTGCACAGTATGCACATTTTGGGTCATATGAATAGCAGCGATTTGGGACAGCGCTGTGGGACGTGGTGTGGATGGGTGACGCAGGTACGCGCCGTCCGCGGGCGCTTCAGGGTTTTTACCGTGCGCTGAAGCGAGCAGCAGCTCACGCAGCGAGGGCGGCCCTGTCCGGGGGCTCGCCTCGGCTAACCCCACCGCTCATCCCCCGTGTGATAACGGAGCGATGCGATGAAATGCTGAATTTGCGCTGTGACAGGTCATTTTGACTGCGTTTAATTAAATGTTCCGGTGCTTGCTCTCGCCCGATCCCCGTCAGCAGTTTTAGGGCATCGTAATGAAGAGAGTGCGCTCGTGAAGAGGACAGAGGTTTTGTTGACGCGAGAGCGCGGCCGGACTGATGAAATGATTCCGTCCATCAATCAGCCGACCGATCGATAACATTTGATTGACCGGCTATTTGGACAAGAATTCTACCTTTCACACGTAACAAAATTGGCCCATCTTTCTCACAATTTCATGCACTCACAGACCTCTCTGCTTTCATCTCTGCTGGAAATAGAATGGCAGGAGAGTCTGCCTGGCTTTTGTTAAGGGCTGAATGCAGCGCTTGCTCTCTGTAATAAATCACCTTCCACCTCTTCAGCGGTGGATATTTGATTCTGCATGCCTGCGAAAGCAGTCTGATGGTCCGCTGTAAGGCATGGGGAGAAATGCCCTCGAGCTGCGACAGCCTCTCTCTCGCACTGCGGCTCTCCATTTCTCACACTGCAGCTCTCCATTTCTCACACTGCGGCCTTTATTTCTCACACTGAAGCCTCTATTTCTCACACTAAATCTTTCATTTCTCACATTAAAGCCTTTATTTCTCACAATATATCCTTTATTTCTCACAATATATCCTTTATTTCTCACAATGCATCCTTTATTTCTCACACTGAAGCCTTTATTTCTCACAATATATCCTTTATTTCTCACACTGAAGCCTTTATTTCTCACAATATATCCTTTATTTCTCACACTGCAGCCTTTATTTCTCACACTAAAGCCTTTATTTCTCACAATATATCCTTTATTTCTCACACTAAAGCCTTTATTTCTCACACTAAATCTTTCATTTCTCACACTGAAGCCTTTATTTCTCACAATATATCCTTTATTTCTCACACTAAAGCCTTTATTTCTCACACTAAATCTTTCATTTCTCACATTAAAGCCTTTATTTCTCACAATATATCCTTTATTTCTCACAATATATCCTTTATTTCTCACAATGCATCCTTTATTTCTCACACTAAAGTCTTTATTTCTCACAATATATCCTTTATTTCTCACAATGCATCCTTTATTTCTCACACTAAAGTCTTTATTTCTCACAATATATCCTTTATTTCTCACAATATATCCTTTATTTCTCACACTAAAGCCTTTATTTCTCACAATTTCATCCTTTATTTCTCACACTAAAGCCTTTATTTGTCACAATATATCCTTTATTTCTCACACTAAAGCCTTTATTTCTCACAATATATCCTTTATTTCTCACACTAAAGCCTTTATTTCTCACAATATATCCTTTATTTCTCACACTAAAGCCTTTATTTCTCACAATATATCCTTTATTTCTCACACTGAAGCCTTTATTTCTCACAATATATCCTTTATTTCTCACAATATATCCTTTATTTCTCACACTAAAGCCTTTATTTCTCACAATTTATCCTTTATTTCTCACACTGCAGCCTTTATTTCTCACACTGCAGCCTTTATTTCTCACACTGCAGCCTTTATTTCTCACACTGAAGCCTTTATTTGTCACAGTTTAAAGATGAATGAAAAACAACCCCAGACCAAGAGGTGTCCAGTTACTTTTGGTCATACAGTGTATAATGTTAATTGTATCGTGTAAATATGTATGATGGAAATATAGGCTGGATTTGCAAATTTAACATTTAGGGCCAGATTCCCCACTACTGAACTACAGATTGCTTATTTATTCAATTACACAATGAGTCCAGGGGTCACAGAAAATGAATAAAAAATGTTGTGCAAACAACAAATTACAATGTAAGTCTGTATGGAATTTGTTCATCAGTGTGAGGCACAAAACAGACTGCGGCAGAACTGGATTCTAACCATCCGTTGTTTCAACTTCCCATTTATGGAAATGCGTGTTTAAGATTTAATTTATTAGCATTCATTCTGTATTCAAGTCTGGAAGAATGTTTAAGGGAGTTTAAAGATGGGAGCAAAAGCTTGTGCTGTTGCTCTCGGCTCTCGGGCAGAGGAGAAATACTGCAGTATAATCGGGGGGTGGGGGGTGGGGGGTGGAGGGGGGTGCAGATCCTCGGCTGCTCCCCCCAGCCTCAGCTGAAAGCCATTATGAGCAGGAGGGGGAGAGAAACAAACAGTTGCAGAGTGGCATAACGCAGATGGATTATTCTCACTTACCCTCCAACACAAGCACTGTGTTGTGTACTGTGTTCAGGAGGGGCACACAACAGAATGAGCACTGTGTTAGTTGTGTACTGTGTTCAGGAGGGGCACACAACAGAATGAGCGCTGTGTTAGTTGTGTACTGTGTTCAGGAGGGGCACACAACAGAATGAGCGCTGTGTTAGTTGTGTACTGTGTTCAGGAGGGGCATACAACAGAATGAGCACTGTGTTAGTTGTGTACTGTGTTCAGGAGGGGCACACAACAGAATGAGCGCTGGGTTAGTTGTGTACTGTGTTCAGGAGGGGCACACAACAGAATGAGCGCTGTGTTAGTTGTGTACTGTGTTCAGGAGGGATACAGCAGAATGGGCGCTGTGTTAGTCGTGTTCTATGTTTAGGACCAGTCTGAGCAGGCTGCCGTGGTCTGTCATCTGTCACACCGCACTGCACTGCACTTCAGCCAAAGACTGTCCCCAGGGCACTGTCCATACACAGATCAGGCTCTGCTGCAACAGAATAATTAACTGCGTCTGTGAGGGGGGGGGGGGGGGCGGGGCGGAGGGGTGACCTCAGCTAACGCTGCTCAAACAGGAATTAATCGCGTCAGGAGGAACGACAGCCGCCGTGGAGCGTTCTCAAACCTGCAGCCCCCGGGGAAATACTTCCCAAGGCCTCTACGGAGCCCCAAGGCCTCTGCGGCATTTAAAAACTGCCCCTCACCCTGTCGTACGATTACGCAGGCATTTATATGCACGGCTGCCTCTTGATTTATTTATTTTGGAAGTAAGAATACGGAGGTCAGTGTAAATTACACATTGGCTTCACCTTTGGTGGCAGCGGCGGGACCCGCTGATGCAATTTACTGTTGGGGTTTCGAAAACATCCCTGCGAACCCGCCATCGGGATAGCTACTGCTGCTGTGATTAGTGAGAGGAGGCGCTAAGCCTTTTAGTGGTGGAAGACTGCAGGGATAAGAGAGATAATGAGGGAGAAGTTTGGGGCTGGGTGTAGAGGGGAACGACGGGTCTGACAGATGCTTTCAGGTTCTGGCTGAACGGGTTTGGAAGGATGTTAGCATGAAGAAGGCTGGAATAGAGAGGTGCGTAGAAGGAAAGAAATGAGAGGGAGGGAGGGAGCTGCTGAATTATAACAGTACTTATACCCACTTCCAGTAGAATCAGCCCCTCTCTCCTTTCTATACTGCTGCCTGTATAGGGGATACTCTCTCCTCTCCATACTGCTGCCTGCATAGGGGTTACTCTCTCCTCTCTATACTGCTGTCTGCATAGGTGATACTCTCTCCTCTCTATACTGCTGCCTGCATGGGGGATACTCTCTCCTTTATACACTGCTGTCTGTATAGGGGATACTCTCTCCTCTCTATACTGCTGTCTGCATAGGAGATACTCTGTCCTCTCTATATTGCTGCCTGCATAGGGGATACTCTCTCCTCTCTATACTGCTGCCTGCATAGGGGATACTCTCTCCTCTCTATACTGCTGCCTGCATAGGGGATACTCTCTCCTCTCTATACTGCTGCCTGCATAGGGGATACTCTCTCCTCTCTATACTGCTGCCTGCATAGGGGATACTCTCCCCTCTCTATACTCTATACTGCTGCCTGCATAGGGGATACTTTCTCATATCCATAATTCCCTTACTGAGTTTCTGGGTGTTTCTCAGTGTGTTTAGAGTAGGTTTATCTTGAGGATTCATGAGGAAGTGAGGGCCACTGGTGCAGAGCTGGTGTGTGGGAATCAGCAGGGTGCCTGTGTGTACAGGAACCTGAGGCGCTAGAGTGGGAACGTTTGTGTACAGAGCCCTGCGTTGTTAGCAAAGCACAGATGCAAATAATCTCTTTGTGTGATCCCAATAGAAATACTTCACACTCACTCTTCGAATTTCTGCTTTCCCCCATGAGGTATCCTTCTATCTCAGCTGTCTGGCTGATCGCCCCCATTGACTGATTCCACCTGCACCCCCCCTCCCACTGTCTATCCCCCATCCCCATCCATGTCTGGTAAACAACCCCCCCCCCCCTCCTTCCCCATGATGGGTGATGTCATGTTCTCCCTCTCCTTCTCCATGGGCCAGAGCAGACCACACGCTCCCACCGCCGAGTCACGAGGAAGCCATCCGTCTCCATTAGCATACCGTTCCCTAGCAACAGCAAGTATCCAGGGCTTCTGCGGTTGCGCCATGAAGACACAGGCGATGTGTGTAGTGTGGCAGAATTCCTGGGGACTGTACATGAGGAGCGTGGACCCCTCCCCCCCCCAGTAACATGAACAGGTGACCTGCAGGCGGAGTTCCAGGTCTGCTCTATTGGCCCTAGGCTGCAGGGCCTATTGGTCATTAGCGCAGTGGACTGGAGCACGGAAGCCAGTGCAACAGTAATTCTCACCTACTGAGTCCCAGTGGTTCCCAGTCTGATGATCGCACTCCTGTGCTGCCCACATGCACTCAGCCAGGGCTTGCAGTCTCACAGACTCCAGGGACTCCATATCACACTTCCCTTTACCTGGCTCACAGGCGGATATGCTCTCCCACAAGCTCATTACAGTCACAGTACAAACAGCGTAACACAGAACAGTACAGTACAAACTGCTTAACACAAAACAGTGGAATACAAACAGAGCAACACAGAACAATACAATACAAACAGCGTAACACAGAACAGTACAGTACAAACTGCTTAACACAGAACAATGGAATACAGAGTAACACAGAACAATACAGTACAAACTGCTTAGCACTGAACAATACAATAAAAAACTGCTTAACACAGAACAATGGAATACAAACAGTGTAACACAGAACAATGGAATACAAATAGCATAACACAGAACAATACCATACAAACAGGGTAACACAGAACAATGGAATACAAACACTGTAACAAAACTACACAGTACAAACAGTGAAAAACAATGCAGTAAAAAAACATGGTAACACAAAACGACACAGTACAAACACACAACACAAAACAGAACAGTACAAACAGTGTAACCCAAAACAACACAGTACAAACATTGATGTGGACACTCACAAACATCCTGGGCTTCTAAGAGGCATGGATGTTTGATGAAGAGTTACTTTAGAGCAGTGGTCTCCAATCCTGGAGAGCTACAGGGTCTGCTGGTTTTCATAGTGACTCTGCACTTCATGAATCAATTAGAGCAGTTGATTACACAGTTAACTCAACTCACCTGGTGTCTTGGGTCTCAATTGGGTGCTGATTTTAAGGTGAAAACAAAAACCAGCAGACCCTGTAGCTCTCCAGGACCAGGGGTGGAGACCACTGCTTTAGAGGAAAAGGAGCACAGACCTGCCAGCTGCAGATAATGGTGCTGCTCTTACCATGTGGTGTCCTGCTTACAGCTGCCCTCAGCCTCTTTAATGTCTTCTCATGTGACCTTTGTCCTGATCTCTGACCTCTCCACAGTTTGTTGCCCAGCCAAACTGCCAGCAGCTGCTGGCCACACTGTGGTATGATGGGTTCCCTGGCTGGCGAAGGCGGCACTGGGTGGTGAAGCTGGTGACATGCTTCATCATCGGCTTGCTGTTCCCTGTCTTTTCACTGGTCTACCTGCTGGCACCCAAGAGTCCCCTTGGCCTTTTCGTCAAAAAGCCCTTCATCAAGTTCATCTGCCACACCGCCTCCTACCTGACCTTCCTCTTCCTCCTGCTGCTGGCCTCCCAGCACATTGTGCGCACCAACTTGCATATGCAGGGCCCCCCTCCCACTGTGGTGGAGTGGATGATCCTACCCTGGGTGCTGGGTGAGTGATGGGGTGATGGGTAATGTAGTCTTGTGTTTCATAGATGTGCAGTCATAGATATAAAGTTATTGTAAAAATATACTCGTCATGTCTGTCTATATCAGAAGCATTCAGCTGCAATTTCAATGTTGCCTCAAGAGGCAATACTGCCTATTTTAATTGAAGTTCTTCCCAATGTGCCTGTCCTCCATTACTTCTCCTCCATTTTGATCTCCCTTCATCACTCCCTCTATCTCTCGTCAATCATTCTCCACCACTTCTCTCCATCTGTTGGGCACAGGCTTCATCTGGGCGGAGATTAAGGAGATGTGGGATGGAGGTTTCACGGAGTATGTGCATGACTGGTGGAACTTGATGGACTTTGCCATGAACTCACTGTACCTAGCCACCATCTCGCTCAAAATTGTGGCATATCTCAAGGTAAGCTGCCAAATATTTACTTCTCAGTGCTGTTGATATTATTGCATGCAGGTCTCTAAATACTTTAAATATTTTGTAACATGAGTATCTTTCCACTGTCATATATGATCCTTTTGAACAGACCGGGCAGTTGGGCTAGCAGATTTCTCATGAAAGTCTTTAATTAAACATGTAAAGGCCTCTGAGTGGTCGCCACGGAGACAGAGCAGCAGAATGCATATGATTGTGTGAAATTTTCAGAAAAACAAGGCAGCTTTGTCCCTGGCACACACGCCCGCTCTCAGCCCCACAGACTGCATGGCCACCTGCTGTTGACTCAGTTTGGTCGCCTCCCACCCAGGCCACTCCCACACCAGAAACGTAGAGGGTCAGAAGCCACGCCCAGACCTCAACTGCCATCCCGCTACAAATCCTAATTGACCCTAATATTAAGTGTCGGATGGCTCAGATGTTTTCCTGCATTTCTCTGTTTTCTTTCCTCTCCTTTACCTGCTCTTCACATTGGCTGGTCTGATCGAACTTACCCCACCCTATCACCTTTCTGTCCAGCGATTGGTCTAACTGGTTTTGCTCTTCCCCTCTGACTGTGTCTCTGAAAGTACAACAGCTCACGGCCACGGGAAGAGTGGGAGATGTGGCACCCCACGCTGATCGCCGAGGCTCTGTTCGCCATCGCCAACATCTTCAGCTCCCTGCGGCTCATCTCCCTCTTCACCGCCAACTCGCACCTGGGGCCTCTGCAGATCTCGCTGGGCCGCATGCTACTGGACATCCTCAAGTTCCTCTTCATCTACTGCCTGGTGCTGCTGGCCTTCGCCAACGGCCTCAACCAGCTCTACTTCTACTACGAGACGCAGGCCGCCGACGAGCCCAACCACTGCAAAGGCATCCGCTGCGAGAGGCAGAACAACGCCTTTTCCACGTGAGTCTGAGCGGCTGTGTGTGGGCTCTCTCTCTGCCTCTGTCTGTGCCCCTGATCTGTGCCATTTCTGTGCCTCTGTCTGTGCCACTGGTCTGTGCCTCTCTCTGTGCCTCTGTCTGTGCCCCTGGCCTGTGCCTCTGTCTGTGGTCCTGTCTGTGTCCCAGGTCTGTGCCTCTGTCTGTGGTCCTGTCTGTGCCCCTGGTCTGTGTCTCTGTCTGTGGTCCTGTCTGTGCCACTGGTCTGTGCCTCTGTCTGTGGTCTTGTCTGTGCCCCTAGTCTGTGCCTCTGTCTGTGGTCCTGTCTGTGTCCCTGGTCTGTGCCTTTGTCTGTAGTCCTGTCTGTGCCCCTGGTTTGTGCCACTTTCTGTGCCTCTGTCTGTGCCCCTGGTCTGTGCCAGTCTCTATGCCCCTGGTCTGTGCCCAGAGTCTGTGCCTTTGTCTGTGGTTCTGTCTGTGCCTCTGTCTGTAGTCTTGTCTGTGCCCCTAGTCTGTGCCTCTATCTGTGGTCCTGTCTGTGTCCCTGGTCTGTGCCTTTTTCTGTAGTCCTGCCTGTGCCCCTGGTTTGTGCCACTTTCTGTGCCTCTGTCTGTGCCCCTGGTCTGTGCCAGTCTCTATGCCCCTGGTCTGTGCCCAGAGTCTGTGCCTTTGTTTGTGGTTCTGTCTGTGCCCCTGATCTGTGCCTCTGTCCATGCCCCTGGTATGAGTCTGTGTGCACTCCTACTCCGTGCTTTTGTATGTGACTTCATCTGTGCTCCTGGTCTATATACCAGTACGTACTGCTGTCCGTTTTCCTGGTCTACTGCATATACTCAGGGCTCTACGATTGGTGGACCAGGGGTTAGGGGGGAGGAATTGTCAACCAAGTGGGGGGCTAAGCAATCGAGGATCGGAGAGAGATTACAGACCAGAAAACCTATTCACTATTCATGCCCTGTGAATACTATACAATTAGCATGTCTGTCAAAATATTAAAAAAAATATTAATTGTGTGGCTGGTTATGGCCCTAAACGACCGTATATAATGTTTATGCCAGCAGCCAGCTCCAGAAATACTATCTTACAATATGATTCATAATGGGAATTGGGCTCAAACCCACAGAATAGTGACTGAACTGGATAGTCTTATTGGAGGACTCACTGTGCCCAGTGCCCTCATTGGACAGACCATGTTTTGTGGGGGAAAAAATCCAAATGTTACTCTTTAATAGGAAGTCTAGGGCAGGGCATTATGTTGGTTCTATAGCAGGGGTTTTCAACCGTTTCTGGCCCAGGGACCCCCACCCAGGCTCAAAGGCATCCAGGGGACCTCCATCATAAGTCATATTTTATATTTTGAAATATTTTCTCGAATCTATGTATAGTCATTGCATATCAAATATGGCCCGAGACCCCATACAGTACCTTCAAAGACCCCTGGAGGTTTGCAGACCCCCTGTTGAAAACTCGGGTTTTATTCTACAACATGAGGCAAAGATAGTCTTTGGTGAGCTTTTGGGACACTAGGCCAGATCTTCAAGTTACAAGTTTCTGACCTGGTCCGCTTCATCGCTAATGTAAAAGGATTTATTACCTTCTGAAAGCATTTCATTTTTAAGACCCCTGGCTGGAATGTACACAGAGACAAGCACAGTGTATTAACTGACTGCTATGACATTATCTCCCTGCACACAACCAGTACAGTTCAAAAATCTCGCTTCTGTAATATTATCTCTGCACAGACCTTAAACATCTCACTGTTTCTATCATTGTGTCTCAGGGTGCATGTTCTCTGCTGCCAAAACATCTTTGCTGTTCCCTCAGTGTTATACACCATGTAACTGGCACTGCTCCTATACTCTCTGTACACTCTGTGATGAGTTCTTCGTTAAGAGCTCCGCATTAGATTTGATTGATTGAATGATCTCGGCTCCTTATAAACAGGCGAAGGGAGATTAAGGAGTCATACGAACGACTGAAGAAAAGGAATTACGTCTGCGCAGCATCGAGAATGCTGATGCCTCGCACGTATACCAGCGGGACTTGCACCGCGATTACTGCCACGCGGCACGTTCTGTTCTTTTGACAGCGCGCTCTATTATCGCGTGATGCGCAGGTCAACGCTTGGGAAGCATTTGTCTCAAAAGTGACTGGGAGACGTTAATTAAAACCTAAGATGTTTTCTCGGATTTGCGGCAGGAGAGCTAGATAAATACGGATTTCTTTTAAAAGCTGGAATTCTTAGTCACCGCTCAGTCACCTCGGCAGCCGTCTGCCGCGGTCAGGCAACACATCTCTGAAAATTATGCCCGCATCAAAAATACTCCAATTCCAATCTAGGGTTGCGAGCGGGAGCGCGTGACAGACGTCTGTAATAAAGCAAGGCACAAGCTTTCATTACTCTGGCTCCTTCTTTACTCTTTTAAACAGCGTTTGCTGTGACAGATTTGCAGCATGCAGCTTTTGTTGTATATTTTATGAGGCACGGAGAGAATGATTCCCTGCAGGGGAAGTGCACTGAATGTATCTGGAGTCTTGCCACACATTTTTAACATAATGCTTCCTCAGAAAAGCCACGCTTATATGCTTATTTGGCCATTCGGAGTGTTACTGCATTTTACAGGGCTGCTGCCTGTTCAAGATTCTCCAGGCAAATACTGCTCGTCACAGTTTTGACCGGGGCTATTAGAGGACATTTTCAAGTAAACACATTTATAATGTATTTTATACACTTTTTATATGAGTGATGGTTGGTATAATGCACGTTTAACAGATCTATTAAAATACCAAAAGCAGGATTCATAACTGTGGGTAATTTTCAGGTTCGGTTGCGCAATTGTAATTATTTGGTTCTTTGACTGACTACATTTGAAGTTTGTGAGATTAACAGAGAAAGAACGAAACCTGCGAACGTTCAATTATGTTAGAGTCGTGTAAGACCAACAAAGCCAGTATGCAGTGTGTAAGACTAAGATAGTGAGTATAGCCTGTAATACAACAGGCTGATACAGGCAGTATGTAGCATGTAAGGCTAACAGTGCAAGCATAGAATATATTACTAACAGATTTATTATGTAGTACTATGTAAGACTAACAGTCAGTATTTAGCATGTAAGACTTGAAACTGTATGTACTCCTAACAGACTCTTAAAAGAGTCTTAATTGCATGTAATACTAGCAAACTACAAAATAATTTTATACAGCAAGGGTGCATAACTCCAGTTGTAGAGAGCTGGTGGGTTTCCTAGTTTGTAATGTTTTAAGCATTTAAATTTGTAATTTATGTTGACAGAACATGGTTCTAGTCCACACAGCTGGCCTAAAATGGCGGTTGTAAACACAAAAACACAAAACCTGAAGAAGCTGGCTCTCCAGGACTGGGGTTATGTACCACTGGTGTAGCCTGTAAGACAGATGGTCAGTTTTGCTTTTAAAATCTCTTGCTCTCTGTCTCTTATTCACTCCTCTTTTTCCTTTTCTTTGTCTAGTCAATCTCATTCTCCCTTTATATGTATACTTTTACATATTCACAAGATTTTAGATTCTACATGCTGTGGATCTAGTTTAATTTCCTTAAGGGGTGTTGTGCTAGTACCAAGGCTCTTTCCTTTTATAATTGTGAGCTGCCAACTATGTCCCGCTTCATGGTCTCATACTGTTGAAGCAGTTTGTTTTTCCATTATTTTCTGAACTGCGTGATGTGCAAAGCTCTCCTCTCTCTCCCCCCTCAGGTTGTTCGAGACCCTGCAGTCTCTGTTCTGGTCCGTGTTTGGCTTGCTCAACCTGTACGTGACCAACGTGAAGGCACGGCACGAGTTCACCGAGTTTGTCGGGGCCACCATGTTCGGGACCTACAACGTCATCTCCCTGGTCGTCTTGCTCAACATGCTCATCGCAATGATGAACAACTCCTACCAGCTCATCGCCGTGAGTTAGCGCCCGGACGGTCACGCCGTCGCATCTCCTGTAATGTCTCTGCCTGCCTGCACGCAGTCTGTGGTGCATCTCCGTGCTGTGTTCTCATAGTTCTGTGCCAGTGAAACAGTGCAGCAGGGCTTGGAGATGAAATTGTGTCGGTGCTGATTTCTGCAGAAACTTTTTTTTCTGCTACAGTTTATATAAGCCCACGTTAGAGGACCTCTCGCGCCCACGCAGGAGCCACTCCCTGGGGGAGCGGATACCAGCACCGGCCCGATTGTTCTGCTCCCCCCCCCCCCCCACCCCCTCCCTGAAACAGAGACACTGCCTGACTATATAACAGACGCACAGATAAAAATGGCCATTTAGCGCTTGCTGATGCTGCTGTTGTTATGATATAAACTATGCCTGCATAGCTGTGTTCTCACCCACTCCTGTAAGGAAGGGGGTCAAAATGTGTTTCACAGCCCCAGTAATATTTCCCACAATGCTTCTGTGCAGGACCACGCTGACATAGAGTGGAAGTTTGCTCGCACCAAGCTGTGGATGAGCTATTTCGACGAGGGGGGCACGCTTCCTCCCCCCTTCAACATTGTGCCGAGCCCCAAGTCTGTGTGGTACCTGTGCATCTGGATGCACAACCGACTGTGCCGAATGGGGAGCCCCAGAGCCGAGGAGCAGAGGAAGCACGAGAACTTCAAGGAGTTCACGGTCGGAACCCCAGCCAAGGCTCAACACTCGCAACTCACACATTACACTGCCCGCAGTCTCACAACGTGTCCATAACACCAAGGCTACATACAATGTATAAGGACATATCAAGACTGCTAAATCACTGCACATACAGTACAGTCAGATCTACAGAAGCAGATGTCAAGTTGTAGATCGGCTCATACATATACATAAGTATTTCATTCTACCAGCACTCAATAACGCTGGACAGAATGCAGCCATTAGGTTAATTAAATCACTGCGGTAACTTTGGAGTACTAGGTGCGTGCAGGGAGAACACTCTGTATCTGTGTCTCTGCAACCAACAGAGTGATCCGTGTCTGTACTCAGAGCGGGGGGTGGGGGGGTGGGGGGCTGATGAACTGTCAAGTAGTCTTTTTGGGGGGGGGGTAGTGATCTCTTCATCTCGCCCTCTTATTTAATAAATGCATCTGTCAATGTGTTGGGAAATGCGTGACAAATGCTTGTTTCATTGCGTGAGACGAATTAGATTTGCTTCCTGTTCCAGTTAACGCTCACTTTTTTTCCCGCCAATCTTCCAACTATCCTCCGAATATCATTTGTCAACTTTGGGAAGAAGAATATCTCAGCAATTACCTGTGCATTTATGAATAGGTTATACAGGTTTGGATGCACCCCTATGGAGCATATTAGGTTAATTAAATAAGTGCAGTATATTTTAAAATTGCAATTCAGTGATG
This sequence comes from Anguilla anguilla, assembly GCF_013347855.1. NCBI lineage: Eukaryota > Metazoa > Chordata > Actinopteri > Anguilliformes > Anguillidae > Anguilla > Anguilla anguilla. The sequence goes on from NC_049209.1 coordinate 30,027,066, forward strand.
ATGTAGTGCTGTGTTGATAATTAACACAAACATTGAACTATGAATCTTGTTTTGTGTGGTTATATCTATAATTTATTTGCAACATCTCCAACGACTAAGCATAATGGACTACTGTAGACTAACGTTGCCTGTTATAACACATATTTCCCAAATCATAATTACTCCTTTCCATCCACCTATGCACACACGCACACACATGCACGTGCACACATACGCAAACACCCACACACACACACACACACACATACACAAATACATGCACCCTCACACACACACACACACACACACACACACACATACATGCACACACACACGCACACCCACACACACATACATGCACACACACACGCACACCCACACACACACATACATGCACACACATGCGCACACCCACACACACGCACGCACACACATACACAGTACATCATGTTAAAAAAGGATGCTTTTAGATCAAACTTTGCTCACATTACATAACCCAGCCATAAATCAGAACAGCACATCGGCAGTAAAAAAATTTTTTTTTTCATTTTATGCCTTTGCAAGATTTGCCGCATGAATGAATGGTTTATATAGAAATATGATGTTTTTTTGTGTGGAAGCAGAGAAGGCACAAACAGACGACAGTTCACTGAAGGATGATGATTGTTATGTACTGAAGGTAGTTATAAAAATTCAGTCACCATTTTGATGTGGATGCATTTCTCATTGCAGGAACGGCATGCTGATAACCTGATCCAGAACCAGCACTATCAGGTGAGAGGGTCTGACATCACACCAGGGCCAGGGGTCACTTTGCAGCGCTTACAGGGTCCCCACACACCTCCCCTCACACCACAAACTCAGGGCTGTCGCACCCTGGCACTACATTTTAATCTTCTTTTTCTTGGTCAGATTAATTAGATTAGGTTTGGGATAGGATCATGTTTTAGGATCATGCAGTTAGTCCTGTGCAAGGGTGTAACTTTAGTTTGAATATTGAGGGCACCCGAGAACTGCAATCCTCTAGGGGGGATCTGTGGCATGCCCCCGACTCAAAGAAATATTTTCAAAAAACAGCCATGAAATTATTATTTCTGGTGAATTCTAAGGGGAAAATACCACAGATTACTGATCAGTAAGGCTGGGTGTTTGTCACAGAAAACATTGGCTCAAGTGGCAGAGCACTCACAGCAAAGTTGTTGAAAATCTAGGAAAATTTATTAAATTATATTTTATTAAATTAGTTAAAAGATCTAATGCACAGCATCGGGAAATGATTCAAATAACATACTGTAGCAACAGTACCAAGTGCTTGAAGTTAAAAAAAAAATCAATGGCATGCTTTTTTGCCTTTAACAGAAAATAGATCATGGTCAATCTGCATGCTAAAAAAAACAAAAAAAAAATATGGTTACCGTATGTCCATTTTCATTTCTTTAAAGTTTGTCTTGGTACAATATGTTGTGCATTATGAGGTGTGAGTCTTTGATGAGGAGCTGTTGTCACGGATATAACCATAACAGAGGAAGGACCGCTGGGCATCAACACTGTTGACAGGGGCTGTCAAACATCTGATTGCAAGAACTGACAAGGACGTGAATCTTGATCCCAGTGCCATCCAGAATCTGTATATATGTCGCACTTTGTTTCTCCCATTTGGCAATAGGTTATTGTTAAAATGTGCCAATACAAATAACACTGTAGGCTACTTTAAGATTGGCAGTTACCATCCAAAAATCATGGGAAAGAATCCATGGCGCCTGTGACTTCCATGACAAAGCCTTACCAGCATATCCAAATCACTCCAAATCCAAATCATTAAATCCCCATCTTTATTATATGAAATGCTATATTATTGGTGGGTGATTTGGCCTATTTTGTAATATTGGGGGGTTGTAACCCCCCTATCCCCCCTGTAAATTACCCTCTGGTAATTTACCCTGTGTCCTTGATGTATCTGGGAAAGGAACATGCCATGTGCATAGAAAGAATAATACTTTATATTTTTGCTCTGTGATTGGTGTTTTGCCAAAGAATCATTGGCAAATGGCTGCATTTAGGGAAGATGGAAGTAGCACCTCTTATTTCCATAAATTGTACACCTTAAGTAAAAAATTAAAAATTCAGCGGAAAATTAACGATTAGTATTCATTGTAATTGCCTCAGCCTGTACTTGGTGCGATGCAAAGAGCCCTCATGCTAGAGGCATTGTGCTTGTATCGGGCTCAGTGCTGTGCTAATGCTAATGTCCTCCACTGTGGCGGCTGACGGATAGCTAGCAAGCTAATGGGGGTAAAAATCACTGACTCAGTAAAGTGTCTGCTCAGCTATATATTTCACTGCTGGACAGAGGACCAAATGCACACTGGAGGCAGAGACGAGGGATTGAAACTCCATCTTGGCAAAGATTAAATTAGTCTTTTTTTCCCACTCCAAACTGTTCCTCTGGGTTTCATTTGGGGAATTTAATTTACCCTTTTTCGTGTCTGCAGTTTTGTACTGTGTGCTGACGCTTGTCAGAAAGATTTTTTTTAAAAACACTAATCAGGAAAGGTAAGGTCTGGTTACCAGGACAATGCACAAAAACAGAAAGCATCCAGATTCTCTTTTTTCAATCCGTGCTCACCCTCTGCGTTAACAAACGCAAAAGTACTCTTCCTTCCTTCCTGCATATTTATAACACCTGAATAGTCATACTATGTGACTCAAAGATGTATGCAAGGAAAAAATGCTCGGATATGTAAAATGATGCTTTACTCCACTGACTGAGCCCATATGGCAGAGTACATCACTGACTGTGCTGGCTCTCCAGAAAACAAGTCTGGCAGGAGGTTGGGCCCAGTGGAAGGGGATCTTGGAAAGCAGGCGAGCACCAGCTTTGTGCGTGATGTGAACGTTTATGCTGAGAAGATGCGCGACATTGCTCTCAAAGGCAGGCCATAAGGCAGGCTGGCTGTCCAAAATGTCTGTTAGTGATTTTGATTAGAATCATTCCTCAGCGTTCCCAGAAAACAGCGCAGGTGCTCCAGAATATTCACAAAGTTACATTCTGCCATGTGTGCACAGTATTTAAGCAGCTGATTGCTGGATTGCAAAGGTTAATTAATAGGCTATTGTGCGCAGGTGCACAGGTTGGTCACAATTTTTAGGCATTGCCATCAAGACCATTGTAAACAAATCGGTGTAGTGCATTGAGGCTCTTTTACAATATTACTGAATCAAGTGCATTAGGTAATTGCGAAAGTGATGGATTCCATATTTCCAAAAAGCATAGGTATTCTAATGTATGAGCTAAAGTTTGGAGTAGCAACAGCCTGTTAGCTGCATCTCTGGCTTATGCTTGTTTGTTTACTACTTCTCTGCCATAGTAATTGCAGTTAGCTGAGCCAGAGCCACCTGCCCTGTCACCAGCCCTCCCCCGTTACTGTACGTGTGCGGTCCCTGGTGGGTTATGAATGTAGAGCTGTAGCCACTTTTGGCAGGAGGAGGCCATATGATCTAATGGCAAAACGAGGTTGTGCAGCTGTTCCCTTTCCAACTAAAGCAGATAAAGGACCAGAGAGAAGCACGGGCCCAGATCTAAGGCTCAGGACAGGACTCACATACAAGCACACTCTCACACACAGACACACACAAGCAATCTCTCTCACACGCACACACACAGACACACACAAGCAATCTCTCTCACACGCACACACACAGACACACACAAGCAATCTCTCTCACACGCACACACACAGACACACACAAGCAATCTCTCTCACACGCACACACACAGACACACACAAGCAATCTCTCTCACACGCACAAACACAGACACACACAAGCAATCTCTCTATCTCACAAACACCACATGTGCGCACACACACACACATACACACGCATACACACATAGAATCACACACACAAGCAATCTCTCTCACACGCACACACACAGACACACACAAGCAATCTCTCTATCTCACAAACACCACAAGCGCGCTCACACACACACACACACACACACACACACACACACGCATACACACACAGAATCACCCACACAAGAAATCTCTCTCACACTCTCTCACACACACACACACACACACATACACATGCATACACACACAGAATCACACGCACACAAGCAATCTGTCTCACATTCACACACACAGACACACACAAGCAATCTCTCTATCCCACAAACACCACATGCGCGCTCACACACACACACACACACACACACATGCATACACACACAGAATCACACGCACACAAGCAATCTGTCTCACATTCACACACACAGACACACACAAGCAATCTCTCTCACACGCACATACACAGACACACCCAAGCAACCTCTCTATCTCACAAACACCCCACACACATGCAGACACGCACACACAAGCAATCTCTCTCACACTCACACAGACGCACACAAGCAATCTCTCTCTCTCTCACACGCACACGCACACACACACACACACCCACACAAGCAATCTCTCTATCTCTCACACACAGACACACATAAGCGATCTCTCTCACTCTCACAAACACACATGCACGCGCTCAAACACACTCTCCCTGTCACACGCGCAAACACCACACAGGTGCTCAACAAAGACTTCAGCATTTTTCAAAAATGTAAAATAAGCCCGCCACTGTTAAAATATGAAAATGTGTGCAAATTTATGCACATCCAGATTTTCACCTCCAGCTAATACATATGTTATGAATATGACTGAAACAAGTTTTCCTTATTAAACTCAAAATGCAAACACTGCATATGCAAACTACCCCCCCCCATATCAAAGACCCTTTCCTTTGGGGATCTCGAAAATTTCCAAAAATAACCAACAAACAAGGCATTATTTCTCTTGAAACTTCAAAATGTTCCGGCAAATATGCTGTCGAGGTGGGTTTAGTCTCAGTAGTGTGCAGGCTAGCTAATTAGCTGGCAGGGGTCTGCAGTGGCCATCTTTGAATGCTGCCATCTCTCTGCTTTCAGGAGGTGATCAGGAATCTGGTTAAGCGGTACGTGGCGGCCATGATCCGAAGCGCTAAAACGGACGAGGGGCTGACAGAGGAGAACTTTAAGGTTTGTACAGCGTTTGACCGACTGTCTGTCTACGTGTTTACACATGCTGAAACCAGCCGCATCATTATTCTCGGTGTTCACACATTATTAGGTTAGCGACACAAACAGGATTATTGTCTTTATTAGATTGTTTACACTAACATGCTCCCTCTCATAAGGTCAGGAGTGGGAGTCTTTGTATTCTTCTAGATTATTTATTACAGTTTCTCTCAACTGTTTTTTCATACAGTACATACAGACTGGTTCTGGAGGCACTATGATCAAACCTTAAAGCCTCCTATGTGTCAATAACAAACACTTTCAGGAAAAAAACTGTAAGCATGGTTTGCTTGTCACTCAAATTTAATTATCAAATTACCGCTTTGCAAAGCACTAGACACAATCCTCTTCATAAATGAGACCACTTGTATTCACATGGAAAGCACTGGCATTCAAAAAGCTGAACTTTTTATCAATTGACCACACTCAGTCTTCAAAGGTGCGAACACAGATTACCTAAATTGTTTGATCAGTAATCACAACTGAATAGTTCTGTTCATAGTTTTGGCATGGCCACAATTTAAGATTCCCCACATTCACCTGCCTAGCAGAATTTCCGCACCGTTTCCTTGCTAACATTATCTGTCACTAACAACTAATGCGTTTTTAATGGTGCCTTTATTTTCCAATGGGTTTTACTTACATAATCAATTCCAGTCTCTGCTTCAGATCATTGAATTATTGATCAGAATCAAAGCAAATCCCTCATCTCTTGTAATCTGCCTAATTTCTTCATTTTTAAAAATAATTCTGACATGTTGTTTTCGTAGCGTATAATCTTGTGCTTTAGGTTTCCCGGCTCTAATTGACTATGTAATCTTAGGGTTGTAGCTAGGTAAGCTGTTTATCTTAGTTGACTTAGTTATTGCACTTGTGCCTACTCAACTATTGCTTGTTTTATTTGCATAGACTGCTTTGTTGCTGTTTTTGTTGTGTTAATCAGATTAATCAACAGGGTCCAAGTTAAACTACGTGGTCGTTCCCTACACTTGGAACTGTACTTCCCTCTAGGGTTTTCAACACACTTGTTCCTGGTTATGGTTATACACTTTGTTGTACATCGCTCTGGATAAGAGCGTCTGCCAAATGCCTGTAATGTAATGTAATGGCTACAGTGGTGCCCATTGGGGGGGGGGGGGGGGGGGGGGGCGGGGGGGCGGAGTTTAGGAGGATTCCAAAGGCCCTGATTGATAGGGGCCCTCAAAAGCGTACAGTAATTGTGCAGAGATGTGCTAGCCGGGAGTAGTGAAGACGATTGTGAGATCGTTTTCATGTATTCGTGTGGTAGCCTGCATTTGAGAGGGCTTGCGGTGTTACGCTGAGAAAGTGTCACAGCCCGCTGTTATTTTGAAAAGCGGGCCCGCAAAAACGACAGCCCGACTTCAGATTAAAACTGATCCGACAATAATTGGAAGCTTATTTCACCCATTCAGAATGCAAAGTGCAGGGAGATAAACACCACTTTCAAGGTGGCTTGCCGCTTCATTATTTAAATGATCAATTTGCCCCCTTTTCACACGCAGAAGCATTCCGCTGGGAGAGGGCCTCTTATCACGCTGATAAAAATAGAAACAAAAAAAACGAAATAAAATGCGGGCCGTAAATCGATACATTTGCCACATAACGGGCTTTTTGCGGCGACGCCATCGGCGAATGTGCAGAATCGCTTTGGCTTCGCCAGCGAGAAAATTACAAAGAGAAAAAGACAGAATCCGTGATACAGGTGAGAGACGCTGGCCTGTCAGAGATGACAGATAAGAAGCAGAGTAATTTATTCATGTTTTTTACGGAAGTGGTCGTCCTGTACAGCCCTACTGTATTCGACTGTTCTGTTTTTCTGCTATTCACTGAAGTATTCAGGACAAAACTGTAATTTGGAAGAATACATTTTTTTGATGCAATATCTGTGTAGCTTATTGCATACAAATGCATACATTATGTACAAACATAGAACAATTTGTTCCTACTGGCTACCGCATGTTAGATGTCATTTTATAACATTGAAAATCAATTGTTTTAATAATTGATTAAGATTTTGAAAACTGTTTTAAATTTCTCACACTAGTGTGTAATTGGCCCTCATTTTATCCCCTACGTGTTTTCATTTTGGTTAAAAGTGTTCTTTTTGATGCGGTTTAATTCCAAAAGAGATCTGAGGAGCTTTTTGAGTTTTGTGTTTGCAGTTTTGGGAAGATTACTTTTAGTTTCCGGAAATGTGTGTAAACAATTGAGTAAAACTGTAAAAAAAACAAAAAAAACAGGCTCCCAGAGTTCTACACAGACCCTTTGCCAAAGCTCATTTTGGTTCTGCAGTAAAAACACAGACGCACTCATTTCAGCTTGTCCAACCATGCACAAGCTAACCATGCCCAGCCATGCCATAAAATGTTCCTGTGTTAATGCAAATGTTTGACTCAGGCCTTTTGTGTATACTCCTGCACCTCCCCTCTCTCTCTCTCTTTCTCTCTCGCTCTCTCTCTCTCTCCACACTCCCCCGTCCTCTCCCCACCCTTCCTTCCCTGACTGCATGACGTCCATCAGGAGCTGAAGCAGGACATTTCCAGCTTCCGGTACGAGGTCCTGGACCTGCTGGGCAACAGAAAGCCGCCGCGGCGCACGTACTCCTCCAGCAGCGAGGCCACGCTCAAGGACGAGCCCAACGAGGACGAGGAGTCCGGGGCGGGGCGCGGCCCGGCGGGGGACGACAAGCCCAAAAACGTTTCCTTCAGCCTGTCGGCGGCCGAGAGGAAGAGCCGCGAGGCCTTCAGCGTCTCGGCCCTCTTCAAGTCCATGTCGGGGATGGAGGCCCCCGCCGAGGACAAACCAAAGAGCAACGGCCTCAAGCCCTCCTCCGCCTCCTCCACCGCCTCCTCCTCCTCGTCCTCCTTCCTCCGCAACGGCAGCCGGCTGCAGCGGCTCTCCAGCTCAAAGAAGGACTCCCTGAAGCGGCTGGGCCTGCTGTTCTCGCGCATGAACGGGCACCTGTCGGAGCCGCAGGCCCCGCCCACCACGCTCGCCACCCTCGCCGCGCCCGCCGCCCCCGCGTTCAGCATCTCCGACGGCCTGCTGCCGCCCCAGGGCATGTGGCAGGAACTCAGGTTCCCCGACGACCAGCGGGTGACGCGCAGCGAGATGCACCTGAACCAGCTGGGCGTGGGCGTCGTGGGCGTGGGCGTGGCCGAGGGCGAGCAGCTCCAGCCCCCGTCCCGAGCCAACGGGCGGGACAGCCTGCTCCTGCGGTCCCCCACCTGCGCCCCCCCGCCCCTGCACTGTGCTTCCAGCTTCACCGCTTCCAGCTCCCGGCTGCTGGACTCCAGCGAGGACGTGTTTGACGGCTGGGTGGGGCCCTGCGATGGGATAGACTCCACCCCCTGGGGGTCGGACCAGGAGGAGTCGGTCACCACGCAGCTATAGAGACAGGGGCGTGGCCACCGAGAGCGCAGCACTGTTATTGGATGCAGAGAAAGCAAGATGAAGATGACCTATATTTATAGCATCAGCTCTTCATGCGGCTCCAGGGCTCCTTTACTTCAACATATTAGCTTATAGGTGAAAAAAACTCTAAATTAAAAGCTTAATTTATTGCAATAGTAGTACATATTAACATAGATTCCCCCCTCCCACCACCCCATGTATGAGACTGTATTCCCTGCCTGTGACTTCAGTAACACCCCCTCCCTCCCCAGAAGTGATTCCCTTCAGAATATAAGATCCTATTTTAACCCTTTTTGTCTAGCCTCAGGCCTTCTTGTCCATCTGTCTGTCTGTCTGTGCTGAACAGCTATGGGGCAGGAGGCCGCAGGTGTCCAGCTGCACAGGTACCTGTACCTGAATGTTTCTGACCAGCCCAGCAAGGAACACCTCAGCAGGGAGGGGCCCCTGCATGGGCCTGCTGAGGCCACGCCCCCCTCTGTCACAAGTGATCTGATTGGCTGTTGTCTGAATTAAGGGCGGGGCCAGAGAAAGTACAGCGAGACATTGTGGAAACGGTTGCGTTCAGATCGCTAAATCCTCCATCTTGGCTAGCTGATGTCAGCTCGCTAATATTTTTTGTTTTGTTCTGGATCTGGTTGCATCTGTACTCTAGGGTCAGCTCAGAGCGTCTCTGCACTCGTCTGCAGTGGTAGCAGGGCCAGCTAGTTAGTGGTCAGCAACTGGTGGGTGGAGCCAATGGCCACCGCACCTCTCACATCCTGTGGTCTGTCCAATCACGGAACAGACTTGACTGCAGTTGGTGGTGGTCAGAGGAAGATGCGTTTCAGAGATTGTGGGTTCAGCATTTTCCTAATTAACGATTAATGTGTTTCTCAACCTCATCACTGTGGTTGTCCTTTCTGGATGAACAACCTTAAACCAACAGCAATCTCAGCAATCTTTCCTCAGTTCACTTGGAGAGAAAGAGGCTACCACAGCATAGTCCACATTTTAAGTTGTTCAGCAGTTTCTGATGCGTTTGGAAGTTTTGATTATAATTATTATTGTTATCACTTCATCTACACTGGTTAAGATGGATTTGAAGGTTTGGGGGGGGGAGATTACATTTGTGTGTTCGTCTAAGGAAATCTTATTTTTCTAAAATTTATCAGGCTGCACTATTAAGCTCATTTCATTTCATTACAGCACCAGGTTCAGCAGAACATTGGCAGATTAAACATTTTTCTTCTTTTTGAAGGTAAAAGGTGTTGGAGTGCCAATTTTTAAAAAATCCTATTTGTTTTGATCAATGTGACCAGCATCTATGTACAAAAACAACATGCAGCAATGAGGCACAAGGCTTCAGCAGAACATTTCTTAAAAGCGAAACCAAACAAGCCGATTTTACACCAGTTGCATTTTTTTATTTGATAATGAAATAGCACTGTTGACGAATAAAAAAAACAAAGGTTTGACTGAAACACGGTGCGTCGCTGACTTCATTTCGGTTCGCCCCCCTGATCTGCCGGGTGAGCGCGCCGGAGGGTTCTGAGGACCGACGGGAGCGGGAGCGCCACCGGGATCCGGAGATGAATCGGCTCGGCCGGGGGTTTCCATGACAGCGCTCGGCGAAGCGGCTCCTCTGCTGCAGCATCGCTCCCCCTCTCTCTCTCTCTCTCTCCCTCAGACTGCGGTGAGAGAGAGAGGGAGAGAGAGTGAAAGAGAGAGGGAGATGGAGAGAGAGAGAGAGAGAGAGATAGAGAGAGAAAGGGAGATGGGAGAGAGAGAGGGAGGGAGAGAGAGAGAGGGGAGAGAGGGAGAGAGAGAGGAGAGAGAGAGGGGAGAGAGAGAGAGGGGGGAGAGAGAGCGAGAGGGGAGAGAGAGGGAGAGAGAGCGAGAGGGGAGAGAAGGAGAGGGAGAGAGAGGGGAGAGAGGGGGAGAGAAAGAGAGAGAGGAAGAGAAAGAGCCTGCGGAGCGTTTGAAAGGCAGGCAGGCGATGCGGAGGGAGCGCCCGAGCGTGTTTAATCTCCGGTTGCCGCGGCGGCGGAGCGCGGCTCTGGTATCGATCGGCGGCGCGCGGTACGCCGCGGCTGTGAGGCTGCGGAGGGGTCAGGGCCCGAGGAGCGCACGCCCCGGCACTACCGCCCCAGCACAAAAACACGTTTCATAACACGCCCGTGCCTGCGTCTGAGCCCGGGCCTGACTGTCACGCACACAAGATACCAGTGTGAGGCCAGCTCGCCCGTGGGCCCGCACCCCTGCACCCCTCCACCACCCCCCGCTTCCCCTGCACCCCTCCACCACCCCCGCTTCCTCTGCACCCCTCCACCACCCCCCGCTTCCCCTGCACCCCTCCACCACCGCCCCTTCCTCTGCACCCCTCTACCATCCCCCTTCCTCTGCACAGCCCAGTCTTATACTATTCATAATTTACACCTTGAAAACGTCATAGGCTATCGAAAGATCCAAAATGGAGCCTAAATCACTGCAGCAGTACACCCATATTTCTACATTTCTCAAAAAAATATTACTCACACATGGAATAGAATATAATAGAATAACTACTTTTCCCAGGGGGAGCTTCAGGAAAAAGCAGAGAGTGATCAAGAAATGAAAAGCTGAAGACAATGAAAGTTTTGAAAATGAACTGTACATGTAAGACAGCCAGCTCATCATGTTGCTATCATTGCACCATTGTGTAACCATTATAATACATAAAAAGCATAATAGTAATATTCACAATGAAACGTACGTAGTCATCATGCATATATGTACAATGCCATGCGTGTGTAGTTTTGGTCTCAGATACACTCTGCCCTATTCACCCGTGCAGTAAACGTGCACCGAACACACACGCCTTACATAATCGTTTCTTACATAATCCTTTTTTCAGTTTTAGATATTTCCACTGATTTGTGAGGCCGGCGTACAGGGAGTACCAGGCATTTGGAATCAGGTTCACACAGAAAACTCACTCCTGCCTGTCAGCCATGTTGAAACACTGAGCAAGCCGAGTGACAGTATGTCTGTGCATTAATACTGTGCATTAAGCTGAAGCGTTTTTTTTGTTTTTGTTGTGGAGATCCCAGATGACACATCTCAGACAGGAAGAGCTGTGCTAGTTGATAACTGGCTTAAGAAGCTGGAGCTTATCTAGCAGAGCTGCCAGGACCAGAACGGCCCCAGCAGTGCAGAACGCTGTCCGTGGTCCCGCGTGAGCCGTTGGGCAAAGAGCTGTTCATGATTCTGCGCGTTCGTGCCTGCAGAGAGCTGTCTATGGTTCACTGTGTGTGTGTGTGTCTGCAGAGAGCTGTCTATGGTTTGGTGTGTGTGTGTGTGTATATATCTGTGCAGCAAGCCGTCTATGATTCTGTGTGTGTGTGTCTGCAGAGAGCTGTCTATGGTTCAGTGTGTGTGTGTCTGCAGAGTGGTCTATGATTCTGTGCGTTTGTGTCTGCAGAGTACTGTCTATGGTTCGGTGTGCGTGTCTGCAGAGAGCTGTCTATGGTTCAGTGTGTGTGTGTGTGTGTCTGCAGAGTGGTCCATGATTCTGTGCGTTTGTGTCTGCAGAGTACTGTCTATGGTTCGGTGTGCGTGTGTATATGTGTGTGTCTGCAGAGAGCTGTCTATGGTTCAGTGTGTGTGTGTGTGTGTCTGCAGAGTGGTCTATGATTCTGTGCGTTTGTGTCTCCAGAGTAGTCTATGGTTCGGTGTGCGTGTGTGTGTATCTGCAGAGAGCTGTCTATGGTTCAGTGTGCGTGTGTGTGTGTGTGTCTGCAGAGTGGTCTATGATTCTGTGCGTTTGTGTCTGCAGAGAGCTGTCTATGATTCCGTGTGTGCGCGCGCACGTGTGCAAAGAACTGTCCATAGTTCAGTGTGTGTGTGTGGGCAGAGAGCTGTCCAAGGTTCTGTGCAGGAGACTGCTGAGAGCTGTCCATGGTGCTGGGTGTGAGTCTGCCTGTGTGTGATGTATAACAGTGTTAAGATTTATCATCTAAACCGAGGCCTAAAAGTAATTTCTATTTTACATGTACAACACTTGAAGGCAGCACCAATCAGGCGTGATGGGCAGCGTCACTGCCTGAATTAATGGAGGGTATTGTGGAGGACAGGGCACATATGAGAATTAAAATTCCATCCTCAGTCCAGACTCAAAGACAAGACTGGCTCGTTTTTTATTACCATTACATTAGGCGGATAGTGGATAACACTGTGTCCAATATCTGCTGTCACTTTAGGCCATTTCATGAAGTAATTTCTGGGTTCAGAAAGGTCATCCTCACCAATGGCTTTCTGTGATCTGCCAGAGAAATGTACAAAAGCACCTTCATCATACATTTGGACTCAGTGGCAGGTGAGATGAAATTCACTGTCCCCTCCCTCTGGCCTTCGGAGTGTTTAACATGGGCGTTGTCACTAATTCCACCATGTTCAAGCATTAAATCTGTCCTACGGTATTTTCAGGGCTCTGAAAGCAGACTTCATTTAAAGTGGAATTAAGTTTAAAATCTCTAAATCGGTTCTGTCGTTTGCTTCTTGTCTAATCTGCAGCTGCATCTGAAAATATGCACTGGGGTTCCTGACTGGCACAAGGCATTCAGGCCATGCCACCCCACCCCCCTGGCTTTTGAAACACTCTCAACTTGTCAAATCATCAACTAATATTGGCTTGAATTTTGTTTGGGTTTTCCTAACTTATAACAGTAGAAGGATGGAGAATGAATAAGAGAAAGAATACGTAAACTACAGATGACACCTTAATTTCATTCCATGCCATACAGCATAAAACCATGTGAAATTCTATGTCAGAAAGGACAGTCATGAACTACTTAGGTCACAGTTGTATTTCACTCACAAAAAGCACTAACCAACCCATTTACCAACCAATTTTTAAAAAAATCAGACTGGAATTCAATTAATGAGAGTACACCTAACCTAAATGTGCACATTGCAGTTCTTCCATGTAGCCATTGGAGATGTATTTTATATTCATATGCATGTTAGAGGACCCAGCTTGTTCTCAGGTTTAAAGACCAGGCAGGAGGAATAAGCAGACGGACATCAGTGTGACTGAAGCAGGGAAATTAAAGGTTTAATGAAGAGGGGGCCTCCTCTCTCTGGGGAAACAGAACTCTTTATTGATTCAAACACGAACCAGACGAGTAAACTCAGAACAGCAACTCTTACGTAACCAAACATTTAAAGAGGGGGGGGGGGGGGGGGCGAGCGGGCACCTCTACATGCTGGGGGGGACAAAGTGGGCGCCGTGGGGCGGGGCAGAGATGTAGCTGACCGCGTGCGAGGAGGGGCAGAACGAGGTGTGCAGGCGGGTCTGGGCGTGGCCAGGGGTCCAGGGCAGCAGGTACTGGTAGGTGGGCAGGACGGGGACGTAGGGCTCGTAAGTGTGGAGGGGGGACTGGCTGCACTGGTCCTGGAGCAGGGGGTAGAACACCATGCCGGAGGGGGGCGCTGCCGCGGGGGCCTCCAGGGGTAAGGGGGCGCCTGAGAGATGGGGCGAGGAGAGGAGAGAAAAGCATGAGAAGGGACAGGCAGTGTAAAAAGCACACATCTCTCACACCCATTTACATTCAGCAGAAACCCTTCTCCAGAGCAAAAAAGTGCCATGGTGGGCTGAAAGGATGAAGAAGACTGTGACGGACATGCCGGCTCTCCTGATATACATGCACTCCATGGGTAATGCAGCCCAAGGCTGAAAGCCAAGTGTCCTGCAACCTAAAGTGCGTATTTATCATGAGAACCGCACAGTGGATTATTCTGCTGATACCACATCTACTTACCGTAAATAAATACTAAAATAAAAATGGAAATAATTTCATTATGTACACAATAGGGACCCATATCCTCATCACAATCAGGCATGACCTCCCAATCCTCCTCAATGTCAGCAAAGACTTGGTATGCATATTTCACTGATACAGCACTGATAGGTAACACAAAAGCCTGCTAATCAAGGACAGCACCTCATTCGTTTCCCCGATCCCCTGGGTGGGATTGAAGACAAAAATGGCCTGGTCCAGGCTCTGAGAAATGCATCAGTTTATGGAAATTACTGGCTGTTGAATTTCTGGACCATCTCACTGATGGGTAGACTAATTTTACATCAATAATGACTTTTAGGCTGAAGTTCCCTTTTTAAGTAGCAAACAAGGCTAAAATGTTAACTGCATTAGAAGGGTTGCGAAAGGCTTATGAACAAAGACTGAGATTAAGCAGGTGTGTTCTCAGTCTGTGCTGGGAGACTCTGTCCTGACTGCAGAGGGGGGCCAGAGCAGGCACAGACATGCCTGAGGGCAGGGACCTTTTTGGGAAGGTGAAGGACATGAGCATGGGGAACACTGGTCTGGCAGGAGTGGAAGGTCTAATAGATTTTAGGCGAGAGGGTGTGAATATTACTCTCTCTCTGTAGGCTAGGAGTTTGTGTTTTTATTCAGCTTTAACTGGTAACCAATGGGAGGGAGAGGAGAGGCATGACTTAGATGAGCAGCAAGACTACATGTCTGGTGCAAGACTAACACGTACACATACAAATCACATGCACAAACAATTACACTCAAACACGCTAACACACACTCACACACTAACTCACACTCACACCAACACACACACACACACCAACCGCGCACACACACACTAACCGCACACACACACGTCACACTAACCGCACACAAACTCTGCCCACACACACACACACGTCACCCCAACCGCACATACACTAAGTGCGCACACTCCCATCCTGACGCACACCCGCAGACCAGCACTGACCGTTGGTGTTTGCGTCTCCATGAGCATCCGGCCCCACCTGCCCTGACTCTGGGAAAGCCTGCGCCACGGTGTGGTCCGGAGCAGCGCCCCCGCTGGTGTAAGGCTGGTACTGCGCCTCCACACCGGGCTGCTGGTACAGCTGCTGCATCTGAACCACAGAGTGCCAATAGCCCTGCTGGTACCACTGCGCAACACAAATTGTTTTTTGTGCATGGTCCAAAAAAGTGTTTTCAATTTTACTTATTTTTTAATCAAGACACATTGCTTCACCTTTGCTTAAGATAGGGAAAAAAAAAAAAAAAAGTTAAGTCAACACTTATGGTGTAAATTGACTCCATATGGCAAGCTAAATGCTTTGTAACTGTCAGGTGTCGCGTGGTCCACTCACCTGCACTCCTAAATTGAAGTAATACTGCAGAACCTTGCAGTCTGTGAGGAGAAAAAGAGCGTTAGCAGGAAGAGCCGACGCCGCGGACGCAGAGGCGGGTCAAAGGGGCAGGGCTCCCACCTCGGGGCAGGTCGCTGCCGTTGGGGTCGTAGGAGTAGGGGGGCGGGGGGGCCACGTTGACCGTCTCCCCCATCTCATTCACAAACCAGTTGGAGGCACCAGAGTACGGCATGGAGAGAACTGCAGCCAAAGAGACGCAATACCCACAATGCAACACAGACCGTCTTTTACTGGAAACCAAGCAAGCGTTAACCATCCTCAACATCGTCACAGGGCCCTGAACACAGTCCTGCTGGTATGTGGGGATGGGGGTGGGGTACCTGGCCTGCCCATGGAATGAGGCTGTAGGAGGGGGGGCGGGGCCAGGGGGGCTGAGGATGGCAGTGAGGTCGGGGGGGTCTGGGAGCTGCCAGATGAGGACGAGGAGTTGGAGGTGAAAATGGCGGCTGGGGCGCTGTTGACTGTGGGAGAGGTGGAGATGACCGCCGACTTCACCACCACCTGGGAACACAGAACATCAGCCCTCTCGCACACCTGCAGTTTCTCCACACAGATCGCCTCAAACTGCATTCAAAGACTGACCTGAAAGCCACATTGGTGGTTCCTGTAAGAGTTTGTGTGTGCACTATTGCACCAATTAGCTTCTTTTTTTTTTTTTTTTTTTTAAAGAAAAGAACAATGCAACGCAATGACTAATGACAGAGAAGCATCCAGAATATATACACAAGTCCTCGCTGGAACAACCACAGAATTTCTATAAAGAAATTTTAGGAATTTCTACTCTGAATCATTGTCCGTATGTTGTAGGTGCTAACAGAAAGGCTGCTTGATTCGTGTTAGCAGAAATAGAAGGGGACTAACAGAAGAGAGCAGGGTGTACCTGCTCTGAGTATCAGGACAGTAGGCCAGCCCTGCTGTGAGTAACAGGAGAGTAGGCCAGCCCTGCTATGAGTAGCAGAATAGGTCTGACCCGCTGTGAGTAAAAGGAGTAGGCCAGGCCTGCTGTGTGTAAAAGGAGAGTAGGTCTGACCTGCTGTGAGTAACAGGAGAGTAGGCCAGGCCTGCTGTGTGTAAGAGAGCAGAGGCGCTCATACCTGGTGTGAGTAACTGTAGGTTGCTCCGCCCTCTGGTGGTGAGCCAGAGCGAGAGCCTCCTTCCTGAATGGTCTGCAAAGCAACCAACGCAACACACTTAAAAACACCGGTTTCCACCTGGTTAAACATATTAAAATACCCTACTTACCACCTGGTTAAACCCAATATACCCTACTCTCCACCAAGTTAAATCCATCAAAATACTCTACTCTCCATCTGGTTAATCAAATTCAAATATCCTACTTTCCACCTGGGTAAACCCAATAAAATACCCTGCTTTCCATCTGGCTAAACTTATTAAAATAAACAAGGAACTGCAGAACTACCTCTGAACTGATTAACAGCACACGGCATGCAAAATCCGCAGTAATGAACAGACTACAGTCATTAAAAATTTCACATTTCACAAATTGATAAATGGATAAATGACTTAAAAATAAACTCAAGATTCTAAAACAGGCTATTTTTCAGAACCAGTACACAGCTGTGTGTGGTGTAGAAGAGAGAGAGAGAGTGTGTGTGTGTGATCTGAGGGAGAAGAGTGTGTGTGTGATGGCGAGCGGTCTGAGGGAGAAGAGAGAGTGCGTGTGATGGTGTGTAGTCTGAGGGAGAAGATAAAGAGTGTGATGTGTGGTGAGGGAGAAGAGAGAGCGCGTGTGTGTGATGGTGTGCGGTCAGAGAGAACAGAGTGTGTGATGGTGTGTAGTCTGAGGTAGAAGAGAGAGAGTGTGTAATGGTGTGTGGTCTGAGAGAGAAGAGGGTGTGTGTGATGGTGTGTAGTCTGAGGGAGAAGAGAAAGAGTGTGATGTGTGGTGAGGGAGAAGAGAGAGTGCATGTGTGTAATGGTGTGTGGTCTGAGAGAGAACAGAGTGTGTGATGGTGTGTGGTCTGAGAGAGAAGAGGGTGTGTGTGATGGTGTGTGGTCTGAGAGAGAAGAGGGTGTGTGTGATGGTGTGGTCTGAGAGAGAACAGAGTGTGTGATGGTGTGTAGTCTGAGGTGGAAGAGAGAGAGTGTGTAATGGTGTGTGGTCTGAGAGAGAAGAGGGTGTTTGTGATGGTGTGCAGTGCATGTAGTACCAGGTTGGCAGTGGCTTCAGCAGCTGTGTAAACAGAGGGACTCTGGAAGCCTGGATCTGCCAAACAAAGAACACCAAGTAACAACTCCAATAGTACTTACTGAATTAGCACATACACAAAACCTTCATGAAAAAAGACACGTTAAAAACACAAGTTTCTATCATCCAGCAGAAGTGCTTAATCACACTGGTATGGTTCTTTTTTTTTGACAAATGACAGAAATGACCCTTGACCATTATCTTTGCCCACAGAGCGTTACGTCAAAAAAACTGACCTGGGGCTCGGTAGATGTAGTCCTCAGGATATTCACCTGGAGAAAGAGCAAACCTTTCAAACAAAGGTCTGAGAATAAACACCAAAGATACAGAACACCTCAGTGCAACACGACTTAGAGGACATACAAATGGGAATACTTCAACCATAAGGAATATACTTACCCAGAAACTTTCCCCATTTTAGAGTATCCGACAAAACGGAAAAATCAATTAATCAAAGAACAAGTTTTGTTTGCACTGAAGAACTGTATGTTGTTACCATTTCCACACTTGCCACCCACGTAAATAAAAATGGAACATTCCCACCACCCCCGTGAACGGGGATGGAACGTTCCCCTCACCCTGGTCCCCGCTGGTGCTCCGGTCCTCTGGGTCCTCCTCTGATGAGGGCACAGGTGGCTTGTCGGCTCCAGGATTGGGGCTCGGCCCCCGCTGCACCCAGAAGGTGGCGGGCGCTGGAACCAAGGGGCTGGACACTGTCTGACCCTGCAGGGTCACGTCCACACACACTGCCCCGTCAGAGCAACTCTGCTCCCCCAAATCAAATGTCACAACTACCTACACCTAGCCGTAATCTCACAGGCCAAACTTGCACAAACGGCTCTGCTGGCACACGGAAGCCTCCATTACATCACACTTTCCCCATCCCTCCACATGCAGTAGTCACACTGAGCATAAAAGGTCTGCTGCGTGTGTGTGGTGTGGAGACCCCGGCGCGAGGCTTACAGGCAGGGGGGGGAAGGCCGTCTCGTCGCCCTCCTCGATCTCGTAAAAGGTTATGTTCCCCTCCAGGTCCTGAGATTCCTCCCCGGCCTCGGGTACGAAGCTGAACTGGCACTCCTTGTTCACAGAGTGCATTTGGCGGCGGCTTCTGCTGCAGGAACTCGAACACAAACGGGAACATCTCTAACGCAGTCATCTTCAGCGCACAAACACACACACACACTCGCATGTACCTCCATTACACATCTGTTATGGTACTCACTTGAGTATACTTTACCTGAATAGCTTATCACTGAAAGAACACACACTCCATATATCGTCATGTAGTACATGCCATGCAAACCACACATGCCTTATAGAGCTAGAAATTGCGTATCTGACAGAAAATACAGGCTAATACTCCGTGTGTGTAGCTGTAGCATAGATGTGGGAGAGGGAGACGTTATGGGAGTACGTTGCTCTGTCATACAGGAGTACAGAGGCTCCCCACCTCCAGTACAGATCAGGCTAATGGGGGCTCATTACGGCTGGCCCTGCATTCGGCAGCGCCTCTCTCACAGCGGCCTGTAAATGAATCACTTCACTGGGATGTGAGCGGCGGGCCCCTGAGAGCGGCCAATCGATAGGCTGATGGGATTCCTGCGGCACGAAGGCCTTTTATTAAAACCCTTAAAACCCCACGGGGCCCCAGCCTCGGCCCCTCCCAGCCACTCCGATTGGCCGTTCAGCGGGGCTTCTCAGCCCGGTCTCTTTGCTTGGCTTCTCAGGGTGGCTGCGATTGGCTGTGTAGTGTGGTTTCACGGGTTGGCTTCAACGGCTGTTCCATTTCTTAGATTTATAAAAAAAATAAAAAAAATAAATAAATAAATTTTTTTTAAATGAGGGAGAGTTACCGTGCCCGATAGGAGTAGTTGTCAAAGCCCTGGTAGCAGCGCTTTCCTGGGTTGGGGTAGTACGCCACCTCTGGACCAATCAGGTGGTGGCGATTAAGAAAGCGGGCGGAGCTTCTGGCCCAAACGTCGGAGAGGCAAGGTGAGGGTGGGGGACAGACAGACAGACAGACAGGAAAGACATAAGCAACACCATCCAAATTGTTTGTCATCACTATTAGACACAAATTAAAATAATATTATGGCAGCAAGAATGCTGAGATAGTCAATAAGCACAGAGGACCATCAGAGAGTAAAAATCACAATCATTGAAAAAAAATTTTATCAGACACCACTGTAAACGCAGGAATAGTAAAAACAACTGAGGACTGCCATAAAAAGTACAGGAGTTCTGCACTAATACAGATCAAATTTATTGTGAATAGAAAATGACTACCATTTAGAGCTGGCTGTTTCACATTTCTAATTATGAATAAAAAGCCTGATAATGCGTAAATGTACACACTATTTTTGGTTTCACATCCTGTTCAGATGACCAGTCGGTCCCCCATTGTGATTAAATATACAAACGCAACATCTGAAACAGAAATGACCCTGCGGACTATCTGTGCCGCAAACGCTATCCACTGCCACACTGAGCACCTGTGCAGAGAGAGCGCTAATGCTACCTACTAGCACACTGACCTGTATGATTTGCAGAGAGAGCGCTAACGCTACCCACTAGCACACTGACCTGTATGATTTGCACAGAGAGAGCGCTAACGCTACCCACTAGCACACTGACCTGTATGATTTGCACAGAGAGAGCGCTAACGCTACCCACTAGCACACTGACCTGTATGATTTGCACAGAGAGAGCGCTAACGCTACCTACTAGCACAATGACCTGTATGATTTGCAGAGAGAGAGCACTAACGCTACCCACTAGCACAATGAGCTGTATGATTTGCAGAGAGAGCGCTAACGCTACCCACTAGCACACTGACCTGGATGATTTGCACAGAGAGAGCACTAACGCTACCCACTAGCACAATGACCTGTATGATTTGCAGAGAGAGAGCACTAACGCTACCCACTAGCACAATGAGCTGTATGATTTGCAGAGAGAGCGCTAACGCTACCCACTAGCACACTGACCTGTATGATTTGCAGAGAGAGAGCGCTAACGCTACCCACTAGCACAATGACCTGTATGATTTGCACAGAGAGAGCGCTAACGCTACCCACTAGCACACTGACCTGGGGGGCACATACCCACGGGACGGGCGGGGAGCCGGGTGTGGTCTGTAGTGCTCGTAGGGCAGCACGGAGGGTGTAGGAGGACCGTGCATGGGGGGCGGGCGGCCGGGGGCCAGGCAGCCGGGGCCGGGCTGCAGGCGGGGGGGCAGGCCGGGCGGGGCGCGGCTGTACGACACCGCCATCAGCACCTCCTTCCCGCGAGGCTTCTTAAAGAACCGCCGCCGCCCGCGGATCTCTGCGTCTGAGAGGCGACACAGTCACAACCACGGCTGTGCACAGAGCCTTTCACCATGCATCACAGGGCTAAACACAGCCTAACACACAGACACAGTCACAGTCACAACCACGGCTGTGCACAGAGCCTTTCACCATGCATCACAGGACTAAACACAGCCTAACACACAGACACAGACACAGTCACAACCACGGCTCTGCACAGAGCCTTTCACCATGCATCACAGGGCTAAACACAGCCTAACACACAGACACAGTCACAACCACGGCTCTGCACAGAGCCTTTCACCATGCATCACAGGGCTAAACACAGCCTAACACACAGACACAGTCACAACCACGGCTGTGCACAGAGCCTTTCACCATGCATCACAGGGCTAAACACAGCCTAACACACAGACACAGTCACAACCACGGCTCTGCACACAGCCTTTCACCATGCATCACAGGGCTAAACACAGCCTAACACACAGACACAGACACAGTCACAACCACGGCTGTGCACAGAGCCTTTCACCATGCATCACAGGACTAAACACAGCCTAACACACAGACACAGTCACAACCACGGCTGTGCACAGAGCCTTTCACCATGCATCGCAGGGCTAAACACAGCCTAACACACAGACACAGACACAGTCACAACCACGGCTCTGCACACAGAGCCTTTCACCATGCATCACAGGGCTAAACACAGCCTAACACACAGACACAGACACAGACACAACCACGGCTGTGCACAGAGCCTTTCACCATGCATCGCAGGGCTAAACACAGCCTAACACACACACACACACAGACACAGTCACAACCACGGCTGTGCACAGAGCCTTTCACCATGCATCGCAGGGCTAAACACAGCCTAACACACACACACACACAGACATAGTCACAACCACGGCTGTGCACAGAGCCTTTCACCATGCATCACAGGGCTAAACACAGCCTAACACACACACACAGACACAGTCACAACCACGGCTGTGCACAGAGCCTTTCACCATGCATCGCAGGGCTAAACACAGCCTAACACACAGACACAGACACAACCACGGCTGTGCACAGAGCCTTTCACCATGCATCACAGGGCTAAACACAGCCTAACACACAGACACAGACACAGTCACAACCACGGCTCTGCACAGAGCCTTTCACCATGCATCACAGGGCTAAACACAGCCTAACACACAGACACAGACACAACCACGGCTCTGCACAGAGCCTTTCACCATGCATCACAGGGCTAAACACAGCCTAACACACACACACAGACACAGTCACAACCACGGCTGTGCACAGACCCTTTCACCATGCATCGCAGGGCTAAACACAGCCTAACACACAGACACAGACAGTCACAACCACGGCTGTGCACAGAGCCTTTCACCATGCATCACAGGGCTAAACACAGCCTAACACACAGACACAGTCACAACCACGGCTCTGCACAGAGCCTTTCACCATGCATCGCAGGGCTAAACACAGCCTAACACACAGACACAGTCACAACCACGGCTCTGCACAGAGCCTTTCACCATGCATCACAGGGCTAAACACAGCCTAACACACAGACACACAGACACAGTCACAACCACGGCTGTGCACAGAGCCTTTCACCATGCATCGCAGGGCTAAACACAGCCTAACACACAGACACAGACAGTCACAACCACGGCTGTGCACAGAGCCTTTCACCATGCATCACAGGGCTAAACACAGCCTAACACACAGACACAGACACAGTCACAACCATGGCTGTGCACAGAGCCTTTCACCATGCATCGCAGGGCTAAACACAGCCTAACACACAGACACAGACAGTCACAACCACGGCTGTGCACAGAGCCTTTCACCATGCATCACAGGGCTAAACACAGCCTAACACACAGACACAGTCACAACCACGGCTCTGCACACAGCCTTTCACCATGCATCACAGGGCTAAACACAGCCTAACACACAGACACAGACACAGTCACAACCACGGCTGTGCACAGAGCCTTTCACCATGCATCACAGGACTAAACACAGCCTAACACACAGACACAGTCACAACCACGGCTCTGCACAGAGCCTTTCACCATGCATCACAGGACTAAACACAGCCTAACACACAGACACAGACACAGTCACAACCACGGCTGTGCACAGAGCCTTTCACCATGCATCGCAAGGCTAAACACAGCCTAACACACAGACACAGTCACAACCACGGCTCTGCACAGAGCCTTTCACCATGCATCACAGGGCTAAACACAGCCTAACACACAGACACAGTCACAACCACGGCTGTGCACAGAGCCTTTCACCATGCATCACAGGGCTAAACACAGCCTAACACACACACACAGACACAGTCACAACCACGGCTGTGCACAGAGCCTTTCACCATGCATCGCAGGGCTAAACACAGCCTAACACACACACACAGACACAGTCACAACCACGGCTGTGCACAGAGCCTTTCACCATGCATCACAGGGCTAAACACAGCCTAACACACAGACACAGACACAGTCACAACCACGGCTCTGCACAGAGCCTTTCACCATGCATCACAGGGCTAAACACAGCCTAACACACAGACACAGACACAACCACGGCTCTGCACAGAGCCTTTCACCATGCATCGCAGGGCTAAACACAGCCTAACACACAGACACAGTCACAACCACGGCTCTGCACAGAGCCTTTCACCATGCATCACAGGGCTAAACACAGCCTAACACACACACACACAGACACAGTCACAACCACGGCTGTGCACAGAGCCTTTCACCATGCATCGCAGGGCTAAACACAGCCTAACACACAGACACAGACAGTCACAACCACGGCTGTGCACAGAGCCTTTCACCATGCATCACAGGGCTAAACACAGCCTAACACACAGACACAGACACAGTCACAACCACGGCTGTGCACAGAGCCTTTCACCATGCATCACAGGGCTAAACACAGCCTAACACACAGACACAGACAGTCACAACCACGGCTGTGCACAGAGCCTTTCACCATGCATCACAGGGCTAAACACAGCCTAACACACAGACACAGTCACAACCACGGCTCTGCACACAGCCTTTCACCATGCATCACAGGGCTAAACACAGCCTAACACACAGACACAGTCACAACCACGGCTGTGCACAGAGCCTTTCACCATGCATCACAGGACTAAACACAGCCTAACACACAGACACAGTCACAACCACGGCTCTGCACAGAGCCTTTCACCATGCATCACAGGACTAAACACAGCCTAACACACAGACACAGACACAGTCACAACCACGGCTGTGCACAGAGCCTTTCACCATGCATCGCAAGGCTAAACACAGCCTAACACACAGACACAGTCACAACCACGGCTCTGCACAGAGCCTTTCACCATGCATCACAGGGCTAAACACAGCCTAACACACAGACACAGTCACAACCACGGCTGTGCACAGAGCCTTTCACCATGCATCGCAGGGCTAAACACAGCCTAACACACAGACACAGACACAGTCACAACCACGGCTCTGCACAGAGCCTTTCACCATGCATCACAGGGCTAAACACAGCCTAACACACAGACACAGACACAGACACAACCACGGCTGTGCACAGAGCCTTTCACCATGCATCGCAGGGCTAAACACAGCCTAACACACACACACACACACAGACACAGTCACAACCACGGCTGTGCACAGAGCCTTTCACCATGCATCGCAGGGCTAAACACAGCCTAACACACACACACACACAGACACAGACATAGTCACAACCACGGCTGTGCACAGAGCCTTTCACCATGCATCGCAGGGCTAAACACAGCCTAACACACACACACACAGACACAGTCACAACCACGGCTGTGCACAGAGCCTTTCACCATGCATCGCAGGGCTAAACACAGCCTAACACACAGACACAGTCACAACCACGGCTGTGCACAGAGCCTTTCACCATGCATCGCAGGGCTAAACACAGCCTAACACACAGACACAGTCACAACCACGGCTGTGCACAGAGCCTTTCACCATGCATCGCAGGGCTAAACACAGCCTAACACACAGACACAGACACAACCACGGCTGTGCACAGAGCCTTTCACCATGCATCACAGGGCTAAACACAGCCTAACACACACACACAGACACAGTCACAACCACGGCTGTGCACAGAGCCTTTCACCATGCATCGCAGGGCTAAACACAGCCTAACACACAGACACAGTCACAACCACGGCTGTGCACAGAGCCTTTCACCATGCATCGCAGGGCTAAACACAGCCTAACACACAGACACAGTCACAGTCACAGCATCTTTGCGTTTGTACTTCAGTTTCATTTTCGTCAGACAGGCCACCAGTTCAGAGGCAGACTGAGCACACCGCACCATTCCTTCATTTCAAACGCGCACCACAGGGCTGCTGCCGTATTCGGCATGAACACAGGCTTCAGACTTCTACAAAAGTCTTAATGACGTACAACGGTTCAGCCATCATTATCCCGACAAGGGACATTTCTTCTTTCATGAATACCCAATAGCTGGAATAATCTCGCATTTCCCTGCAAGTAGGCCTGTAGTATGAATACAAGTTAAATAAAACCTGACATTCAAGAGATGAAGTGAAGTACCCTTTATCAAGCGAGATGGCAATTAAGATGGCATGTCCATCACTTAATATGCTGTACTCTACATGTTATAGTGACCTATTCCCATCTTTTGGAACGGTTTTTTATTACACTTAACGTACCTATTATACAATTCTGCATTCGATCAGTAGCACAATCGCCACTCCGCTTAGTTTAACATAGGTGCTCAAAACGGACATTTATTGCGTTTCGCCGTTAGATCATCATAGCGACTCAATTAGGTTTGATCATTTACGGTTTAAAGCTTTAAATGCTATTTTTAATTCCTTCATTACACTTTGCGATCACAGTTAATAATGAGAAATTGTTTCAGCCCTACAAAAAGTTGAATATTGTCGGTTGAATTGCATAAAACCAGCTATGCCAGCACACAGTAATGGCCTAGAGGCTGATGCCCAACAGACAGTAATCTCAGTCAAATAGAATCAAAGCTTTACTTCAGAATACAGCTATAAATCAGTCAAGTGCATACATAATTTGGTAGCCATGAAGGGTAAAAAACCATTTCAGCTTTTTTTCCAAATTGCTCTCATTTTGGATGCATTTGTACCATTTTCACAACATAAAATAAAGCACTGATTTTGAAACTCATAGGATATATCTACCAACATTCATTTTAAGTGTTGCAGCAATTTCACTTTATTTAGTTGAATATAAAAGGTGACGATGTCATTAAACGTCCTTGGTAAGTTGTGTTATGGTAACGTGTTACATGCATAATTACTCTTTCTGCTGAAAAAGAAGAATTCCTCAATGTTAAGTTCCTTTTTTTATTCATCAAATGATGAATAAACCAACATTCCAAATAATTTCATCCAAAGGTTTATCACACCAAATCTTGAAAAAAAATAATCATACATAAAAATCACAAATGCACAATGACAACAAAACCATAAAAAAGCAAAAACAAAAAAAATATGAGATTTATGTAGGAACATCAGTAGGTGCACCTATGATACCTACCAGTGAGCTGAACAATGTTCTCTCTGTCACAGTGATGATGAACTGCTCAAGATTCCCCTCACACAGTAAAGACATATCACTGTGAGGGTGACCTGCTAAAGATTCCCCTCACGGAGTTCAGTGTCACAGTCTCCATTACTCCATTACAGCCGGATGACTCAGAAGGAAAATCAGCACAACAACCTGAAAGGCAACCAGAGCGGCTGGGCAGAACTGTGAGGACACCCGAATCTCACTGGCCGAGAGAAGCCAATGAAAGCGACGTGTGGGAGGTGTGCTAATGCAGGAAGTGCCAAATGCATTTTCTTAGAGATACAACAACAAATAAACCAGAAAAAGGCATCACTTTCATTCTACGCCTCTGAGCTCCAGAAACACACAAACTTTCACTTGCTCTCTTCGTCTCACACAAATAGCGGAGAAACAGAGAGCTATGGACGACACAGCGGCCCCCGGTGGTAGTGAGCTGGCACTGCAAGGAGAGGAAACTCACCGAGCTCTGCAGAGTACTGGTCCGGCCGGCTGTAGGACGCCCCCTTGCGGCTGGGGGTGATGTTCCAGGCGGGGACGGGGTTCACAGGCTTCAGATTGGTCAGGGACACCAGATGTCTGAAAGGGAATTGGGGGGGGTGGGGGGCATTCAGCAAATATCCTTCCCTTATTATTCCACAGCAAACAGCTTTATTATGCTGGGATTTATGAGTCATTAACCACATCTACTGCATATATATCCAACATGGCTCTTCAGGGGGACCAATTCTACATCCAAACACGAGTCAGTGAGTTTCACTCCTACGTGTCAGCATACTTGCCAAGCGTCCCGATTTTCCTGGGAGACTCCCGAAATTCATCTCCCTCACCTGGTGTCTGCATTCGCCCGTTTTAGCACGTACTTTCACTTTTCTTTTTGTGAGCACAACTAGTCTGTGTAGCGTGTAGGCCCTATGACTAAAATTGTTTTACTATTTCCACTCGGAGGACAATACACCTACACCGCACCTGTCATGGTTATATGTGCATGGAGACAGCTGATGTCCTGAATGGCTGACTGGACAAAGAGCAATGGAGAAAGAAATACTTGCGCACGTGTACATTTCAAAGGTCACGGAAAGAAGAATTTCACTTTCTTGCGTGTTAAAATTGTTCACTAAAATTTTGAAAACCTTAATTTGGATTTTTGTTGAACCTTTAAATGAAATGCACTTAACATAAAAATGCAGTTGCAGTGTGCTTATTTTGTCTCTCATACATACATTTTTTATTTTTTTATTTTAAAAAACAATGTTTTGGGGGGGAGCACCCTCAGAACCCCTTGTCCTATTTCTGAGGTTCCAAGGTTGGCAAGTATGCATGTGTGCAAGTACGCACAAGTGTGTGTGCACGCACGTGCGTGTTAGAGAGCACTGTTAGAGACTCACTTTTCTCCAAGCTCCTCAATGAACACGGTAACAGCGCTGGAATGGGTTCCCACTTCCTGTATGAAGGCATTATAATACTTCCCCTTTGGGTCCAGACGGACCTGCAGAACCAGAACCAGAACCAGGGCAAGGCTGGGTTCATTACTGGGGGCAGCAGCGCTCACAGCATTATGACCCGAACTGCACCCCTGACTCATAAATTAGAGCTGAAGACTGTACAAATCTTACAGTTGAACTGACCCATCAACCAAATGGGGCATTAAACTGGAAGTAACATACTAAATTAAGCATCATTACTGCTGATGAAAAAAGGCAAGCATTAAACAGAAAGTGAGTGAAACATTCCTAGTACTACTACGATCACTACATCTACTATTATCATTACTACTACTGCAGAAAGTCTGCCTGGTCACATGGTGCCACCATTAATGAGCAGCTGAGGTTCTCAGGACTCCCCACAGAAACCACCCAGTCTTGCAGATTCTCCCTCCTCAACATCAAGAAAATCCACCTCTTCTTCAACAATGAAGTTTCCATTGCCAACAGGTTCAAGCCCTGCCTGGACTAGGGTGACACCATGCTGGCCTCTTACCAGCCTGTGCCATCAGCGCAGTGCAACTGCTCCAGAATGCTGCGACTCACCTGGTATCCAACCTCCCTACACTCACTCGCATTCGCGTCTTTTGTACACCCTCTGCTGGCTTCCAGCGTCTGCCCCATTCAATTAACATCACTCGCGCTTGGCATGCAAAGCTGCCAGCGGCACTGGCCCATTCTAATCTTCAGACAATGCTCACACCGCGCACGCCAAACAGAACTCTCCGTGCAGCTCCCTCTCGCCAGCTGGCCGTCCCTTCGGGCACCCGACACCCGGCACCCAGCAGCCGCGCCTCGCGGCCCTGGAGCTCCACCACCCGTGTCCCCAGATGGCGGGATGACCTTCCCCAATCAGCCAGGCGGGTGGATTCACGGGCTGTTTTCCCACAAATGTCTGAAAACGCACCTTTTCAGACTACACCTCAACGTTTCTGCAAAGAACTACCCCTTCTGTTTACTTTGCAGGCCTCGAGACGTGCACCCTGACGATAACTGTAATTTTCGTAATCTCTAGCTCTATTGGTGTTTGGAAGAAAAAATGTGCTTCTTCCAAGTCTCTTCGGCAAAAAATAAGCAACAAATGACTAAACTGTAATAGTAAATTGATACTGAAACTATTCTGTCACAGGCGAGTGCACTGATTGACAGCAAGTGGATGTAGGTGTGTGAGCTGAATGAAAGCATGTGGATGTAGGTGGGTGTAGTGAGACAGTCAGTGTGTAACTGCAGGAGGGTGTGATTGACAGTACCTGGCACTTGTCACCCAGGAAGTACTGTCTGCCTGCAAACACCATGTAGTCTGTCTTCTGCAGCTCTGTCTCAGAGGCACAGGGGAAACAAGCAGGGACAACATCAGCAATGGGCAATATCAGCAATAACACACCTGCCGCTGCCATACCTGCTACAGCCCAACTGCAGCCAGCACAGCTACATCTCCCCCCTCACAATGTTGTAGTGCACGACGATGGATCACCTTTGCGGCTGTCATGCCACACATCAAACTCCACGTTGCGGTAGATCTCTGGGTCCAGAGCTTTCAGGACCTTGTAGGGCAGAGAGAGCTTGACCTGGTCTGGAGCCTGAGACACACATAGCACAGAGTGAGCGGCACAGCGGGGACCTGGGGACCCGTGTGGACCTGGTGACCCGTGTGGACCTGGTGACATGTGTGGACCTGGTGACATGTGTGGACATGTGTGAACCCGTGTGGACCTGGGGACCTGTGTGGACCCGTGTGGACCTGGTGACCCGTGTGGACCTGGTGACATGTGTGGACCTGGTGACATGTGTAGACATGTGTGAACCCGTGTGGACCTGGGGACGTGTGTGAACCTGGGGACGTGTGTGGACCCGTGTGAACCCATGTGAACCCGTGTGGACCTGGGGACGTGTGTGGACCCGTGTGAACCCGTGTGGACCTGGGGACCCATGTGAACGTGTGTGGATCTCAGATCACAGTGCCCACCTTGTTCTCCTCCACTCCAGATCTGGCTTTTTCTTCTGAACGACCGCATTCATTCATCTCCCAGTCCTCCCTATAGATCACACCAATCAGGAGTGTTAAGCACTAGAATATTCATACTTCTTAACTATTTGGACATACATACTCTTTTTACAGATTAATTGTGTGTTGTCTTCACAATTCTATTAATTTAAAAATCTGAAATCCTGCTACACAATTCTCTTGTATGAACACTTAAATTAGATGTTAGAACGAATCCATAGGTGTACAGTATACAAGTTGCACACAATTGTACCTTGCAGCCTATGGGACCAGAAATCTAACCACCCATCCACAGCTGCCTTGTTATACTCGGAAAAGCATCTGGACTTATCGTCAGGACGAGACTACCGTTATTTTGCCGCGGGCTACCAAATCGTTGCATTCCAAATCCCAAATAAAATAAAATAAATAAATAAATAAATAAATAAATAAATAAATAAAACTGTATGTGTGTGTGTGTGTGTGCGCGTGCACGCGCATGCATAGGGTATAGACTTATACCTGTTTACAGGAGGGCTAGTGAGCACCTACCTGCTTAAAAACATTTGGGAGTTAGCGAGTGTGTACTTCTCTATATAGGAGGTGTTTGTGGGACGGAATCTGACCTCTGACCCCTGTCCTCAGGGATGTCGTATCCCGCGTCCTCGCTGCAGACAGACAGGCTGTTCCTGTAGCGACGCCCGCCTCCTCGAAAGCCCTCCAAAGCAAACTGCACTTCTCCTTCCTCAATCCCCAGCACCCGGCAATACAAGAGCTCATACAGCAGTGCTGCCGGGGGAGCGGGAAGGGGGGTGAATCTCACGCTTCCCTGCTGTGTAACCAGCACACACCTTCAGGCTATCACACAGATTGGGCTGTGACTAGCGCAGTTATCACTTTTGTCTATCTGGAGTCTGAAATTAATCTGCTTAAATATGAAGAAGATAAGGAGTATGCAATCCTGTAAGCAGGCTTTCATGGAACTCGACCGACTTTTTAACAGTCTTCAAACAAATATGCCTTAAAAAAAAATATTTAAAAAATACAATCAGCCTTCCGTCAGAGCAATAAGTCTAATTACAGAATATTAATTACAGCCGGTAAGAAAACCTAGTACTTAGGGGACTGTAAAAAGAAGCGTTACCAGCGTGGCTTGTGCCGGTGGTGTAATTAATCTGAAATGGTCAGTGCACACGTTTTAACAGCACTCACACTGGCACATGGCAGCATCCACAGGGTAGCTCCGTGGGTAAACAATGTCATAGTGCCCATTGTTTGAACAACACAGCAAAACCTGAAAATATGAACACAACGAAGACCATAAGCTACTATAAGAAAACAGTGCACCTTTATCAAACTATATAAAACGATAAAGTACAAATATAATGCTAACATTTTGTTTTGTTTAATGGCAGCAGACAGTCATCACAAATAAAAAACACAAATATTAAAGATGATCTGAAACAACCTCACACCTATCAGCTAACAAGCCAGCCAATGGACTAAATAAAGCGTTCTTCCACTGTACATCTAAGCCCCAACAAGGATTCCCAACCCTGGTCCTGGCAAGCCACGGGGTCGGTTGGTTTATCGTTAGTAAGCAATTAATAGATTCACTATGTAGTCATTACGCATTTTGTTCACCTCACCTGGTTTCTTGTCTGAATTGGTTACCAATTTTAAGGTGAAAAACACCTATGGTTCTCTAGGACAGGGGTCAGGGACAACTGCTATACACCTGAAGCCAATGTTATACTTCCCCAGTAAAAATGCTGTTTAGTAAAGCAAAACATTCAATCAAAAATGAGAAGGAAAAAGTATGTATCAGAATATAATATCACAAACACACAGGGCATGGCATGTGTGATGCCTTACTTTAGAGGATAGTGCAACTAAAAGCTAGGAAAATTACTTTCAATGACATAGCGGAACAGATAGAAAGAATGGAAAAGCATTCCCCGATTCAGGGACAAACTGCAAACAAACGCTCCTTGAAAATGGTGGAAATCACACACAGAGTAGTACGGAAGCAAAGCAGCAGGCCTAATTTCCCCCATGCAAAGGCCCAGCTTAGGCCAAGTAATTACATTTTGTTATATTTTTTAAATGTGAAACAGTTGTGAAAAGTAGTTGTCCATTACCTTCTCTGTATAGTCATCCTCTGCAATCTCGGTGGGGGGTTTCCCCGGATACCTGTAAATGACAAAGCATCGCCTGCACCGCGCCACGGAAGTTAACACACCTGCACACTTACTACCTCCACGCTCACCCACACTCAACACTCACAAACACACAACAACACTCAGACACCAAACATACAACACAGGGCGCAGCAGCAGCCACCAACATGAACCCTGACCCTCAACACAGGTTGATGCAAAAAATATTACTAGCAAAGAGCACAGTGCACTGAACTGGCATCAAAGGCGCAAACATGACCCTTCGGATTTTAAACGCTTTCCCTCAGTTCCTCTTAATGCAGTTGAACAGATTATTTTGTTTAGTGAACCAAAACGCTTCCAATTTAGCATTTTCAAATAACTATATAAAATATGGTCCTTGGAGAAAATAGTCGTATTATTTAACTACAGTCATCCATTATGCAGATTAGGGACAGGAGTAACACATGGAAAACAAAACATATCACACTGTTGCTGTTAAAATGTAAAAACATTTGCTTATGTTTTCATATAAACAACATTTCCTGAGTGCAAGATGTGTACATCTCGTCAACCCCCATTTAAGGCATTATCACAAAAAGATATTGAAAAGGATTACTTAATCATGGAACCTAGGCACAGCTACTCGAGAAACTACTACTATTCGTTGTATACACTTGCCTGTATAACAAAGACAAAGCTTTGATCTCCACTTGTCCAGCCGTTTCCTGAAATAAGGGTTATTAAACAGTCAATTTCAGGCCCGTTTTCATCCAGATAACCAGTACATCAGAGCAGCCTTCAATATCTTACCTGTGGATCCTCCAAACGCTCCAGGTACTTCTCAAAAGACCCTTCAACAAACTGTAAGATACAGCGTTCAATTTTAATACCCTGACACATTCAGCGGCTGACATGAAATAACAAACGATAAACACTTACCGGCTCAAAGTTGCATCTATTTGCTCTCATGAAGGTGACGCAGTCCTTCCGGATTTTGTGATGGTAATTCTGAGAGTAGTAAAGCTTCACGAAAAGAAAACAGCCTTGTATTTACGCGCCACGTAAACATGTTTAATGATACAAAAAATGTCTACCAGCATGAACAGCATATACAGTGCATTCCAGTAAACCTGCGAGACTAACGTTGGCAGTTATCATCCATGTAGCATACGGTTAGTTGGGTTTAATGCTGAAAATGAAAAGAAATCTAATGTTCAAATTTAAAACGCTACGTTTTCACGTTGCACAACGGTCAATGTATTAAGGCCTAGTACTACCCGGTTTCCTTTTCCGACAAGGCGGCACTATTTCATTCTAAACTGTACACATATTTTACCAGTTTTTACCTGCTCAGAAACTGCTCTGAACAGACAGGACGCGTCTCGAGCCATCATTTTCCTGTAAAGGCCGATGCTGGCAAGATAGTCATCCATGTTTACGAAATACTTCTTCAAGGCTTTCTGCATTGTAAAGAGAAAAACATTACACATAAAAAACAATAAATATGCAAAGCTTCATAGACATTCCGTGTAGACGAAAAAGAACATGAAGGTCGAAAGTTTCCTTTCGAGTTGCAGTTGGATACAGGTGCTTCAAATTGGCGCTGATTGGAGAGCAAGCTCAGCCGCTGCTCGGCTAAACGCTCTCATTGCACTTAAATTTGACGTTGGTTCTGCCAGTTTTTTCGGTGTAGTTTCAGTACGATGGTCTGGTAATGATGTAAAGCTCGCTTTATCACCTTTGGTAATTATCACGAGTGTAAGAGGTTAGGCCTACAGTACTAGTTTCTTGATTTGGATTAATTTCCAATCAGCAGACACGTTTAACTTAAAAATATGTCTGGAGAATTTGGCCAAGTTGACTATTTACAATTCGTGCAGTGGACATTGACTTTTTGAAACTGAATTAATCTTTTTGGATTTTTCAGAATTTTATTTTATTTTTCAGTAAATTGTCACTGATTAAAAATCCGAACGTTTGCTTTACTTTTAGTTCGTAGTTTTGCGTAGGCCTGTGTGTGTACAAGCTGTTCGGAACGCTTGGTGTTTAAGGCGTTGGCTTTCCATTTGGCCGTCCAACGTCATGGTCTTTGCTTTTGGCTCTGTTGTTTGACATGGTATGTTTTTTTGGCCTGTAACTGCTGGAAAATTTCTCCTCTTGAGTACAAAGGAGTATTTAAGTGTTCGCGTTAACCAACTGTGAAGGCCGAATGATCTGAGACTGGCCTGAAATGCACAGAAGTCGCCTATTTGAAGAGATAATAAAGATTTGAAACGCTTTACACTAGACCACAACCCAGGTCCTGGAGAGTCACAGGGTCTGCTGGTTTTTGTTTTTACTCTGCACTTAGCTAATTGATCAATCATAGCAGTTGATTACAGTTAACTCACCTCACCTGGTTTCTTCAGTCTAAAGTGGTTGCTGTATTTAAGATGAAAACAAAAAATCAGCAGACCCTGCGGCTCCCCAGGACCAAGGTTGGCCACCCCTGCACTGGACGAAAAAGGCGCGTCTCTCCACGGGACTAGCTAGATCGTTCACCAAAATATGTCTCATTGAAAATATCTCCAATAAATGTAAGGTGGGGACTACTAAATGTTGTTTCCATAATGTATAAAGTTGTAGTTTGACATTTAAATAAATAAATGCAAAGTAGCTCTTGTTCCCAACCTAGAAATTAACCGTTTGTTTTACTTAAAACTCGCTAGCAGGTTTTTAGCAAGCAGGTAAAAAAAGCAAGGGAATTTGGATCTTTCTATTTTTCTCTCGTGACAAAGCTTAGCTTGTAGGCTGTTTAGTAGTAGTTGACTAATAAAGGTGATGGACAGTCTACAGAGAGGGAAATCCACGATCAAAAATATAAATACTCCCAAGTATTTTGTTACAATCACCTGGATTTGGTAATTGGCATAACTCTGCAGCCAGGAGGTTAATGGGCCATAATGAAATCCGGTTCATTGGTGGCAGAAACACGTCAGGACTTTTACTTTCTGACCCTGGACTTTCCACTCCTTCAACTTTTCACTTGGTTAGATGTAAAGGATGAATAAATATTATCTTGCATAACAATGCAATCGTAATTCACCTTAAAGGGGATCCCTGCCCAAAATCATAATTCGGCATGTTCTGTTTTACTCTCAGGTGTCCAAACAAAACCTTTCTGTGTCCGCAAATAACCATTTGAAATGATGTCCCTTAGATTTAACTCATCTTCTCATTTACGGCAATGGAGGTATCATTTGAATTTTGGAAAACTATGTAACAGTGGCAGATCTAGAATTTATACAACAAGAAATCACTCCATAAATTAATGTTCAGAGTCTTGCTTTAGTTCAATCTGACCTGTTGTTTCCACTACATTTTTGGAATCTATTGGGATGGGGTTCTCTCTTTTTCTTTGTTGGTTAAATTATGTTTTAAACATTAGGAAAGTATGGTGGCCCACAAGGATGAACACTCTTCAAAAGCAAAAACATAAAGGTAAATTCTCCCTAGTGGCTTAGAGCACTGCTGTTGTACCAGCTTGTTTTGCAGCAATTCTCCTCTGTTGCATTTGTTTTTCATTTTTGTATGTGTTTTTTTTTTTTTTTTAATTTTCATTGTTTCTGAACTTGCAGCATGGCCCGTTTTTACAATTGCTTTGACACTTTGCATATTTTTTCTGTTGTAGTGCAGTAATTTCTGTTGTTCCGTTTGCTTTAGCTTTGTGTATGCATTTTGAAATTTGCATTGTTTCTTGATTTGGACCATATTGCCCTTTATGTTTGTGCTTTCACCTTTGAAGCGCTATTGGCCTTCAAAGTGATGATCAACTTATTGAATATTTTATTTTGGCTGGTATTTCCCTTTAAAAGGAAATTGGGTCGGTCCCCCACCTCGCCCCTAGACTCACTTTGTCGCCCACCTCACCCTAAACTGGGTCTATCCCTGATCTCTGCCTCTAAACTGAGGCTGTAGCCCCACCTCTCTCTCTAAACTGGGCCTGTCCTCCACCTCTTTCTAAACTGGGACTGCCCCTCCACCTCTCTCTGAACTGGGCCTGTCCTCCACCTCTCCCTAAACTGAGGCTGTCCCCCCATTTCTCTCTCTAAACTGGGACTATCCCATCTGTCTCTAAACTGGGACTGTCCCACCTCTGTCTCTAAACTGGGACTGTCCCACCTCTCTCTCTAAACTGGGACTGTACCTCCACCTCTCTCTAAACTGGGACTGTCCCCCCACCCCTCCCTCTAAACTGGGCTTGTCTTCCACCTCTCTCTAAACTGGGCCTGTACTCCACCTCGCTCTAAACTGGGTCTCCCTCATACAAAGATGGAATTTTAGCTGTGCAGTTCACTACCTGGAAATGCAGCGTCCATATGTTTGTTCACCCAAATCCATTAGGTGGCAGGTGAGCAACTTACAAACTCACTCAGTGAAAGAAATACATATTCTCAAAAGACATTAAATTGTTGAATTGCTGTACAATGTTTAAAAAAAAAAAATTTAAAAAAACCTTGATGCAGACGACCAAACAATGGCGTATATAATAAACCGCACTGTATATAATAAACCGGTAATGCTCTACAGTATATATCCTTTAAAAAAACTAAAAAAAATAGTAGGTGATATGGCAAAACAATATTTGTGGTCCATTCAAAAAGGTCAATTATGATCTCATCTGGCCATAACACCTGGGTCCAGTTGAAGTTCAGGATTGGAGTCTGAATTAGAACAGGGTGTTACGGTCAGATGAGGCTAAAATTGAGCATAGCATATTATCTCGTAATTGAACAAGTTTACAAGCCAAATGCATTTCATGTGTGTCGCTAACCATTTTGTTATTGCTATAATTGATTATAGTTTGTCTGGCATTAAAAAAAACTAGACGATTCCTACTCCGTAAAAGTGGAGTGAAATGGAGTCTAGTTTCAAAATCAGTTGAATTGCTGATCACTTTTGTTTCTGGGAGTTAGTCTCAGATGCAGCAAAAATTTAGCTTGTGTATATTGCAATAAAAATGGTACCCTCTCACTAGAGCAAAGAGTTCTAACAAAATAAAGGTAGGGTGAGAAAATTCCTCATAGTTTCTAAGTCCAATGGCTTTCTGATCACTGTGAACTTAAATGTACTACAAAAGCAAAGCCTTTTAACTCAAAAAGGATTTTGCTGAATATCCAATTTCTTAATCAGCTGAGTTTCAGGTCACTGTGTAATTATATAAGTTGTTGGTCTGGTGTAAGTGTTGCTATTGCTGCAAAAAAATTGCCATTAGTCATTTGCATATTAGGCAATACAGCTCTTGATGTCATTTACAGCAGGTTGAAATGTATTCAGCTAACTTTTATAGACTTATAATCCTTTACTTAGGAGAACAAATTTTGTATTTTGTAATGTGCAAAATGGTGAATTTTGGGTGCAGTTAAACCCCAGAAACAATTTGTGATGATTCTTGACACCACAGTGATCTGAAACTCAAATGGCTGAGTTACTAGTCATTTAGAATATAATTTCCCCACTTGTATATCTATAATGTGTAAAGCCCCACTGCTCAGGCTATAACCACATATTGTTATTGATGCTTTCTTTTTTATACTGGTGAGATTGCTTTGAACAAGCTTTGCTAAATTGATTGACAGTGATTTATTCCTCATTTTATTATACTGTAGCAACTTAAAGCATCGGTATATTAGTAAAAATGATTGCCTCAGGTTGTATCAGATTTCAACATGCAATGAATTAATTTTATATACTGTGTATATATTTTTTAGACATTTCCTATAATATAAAAAAGTGCTTATTCCACAATAGCTATGTATAACTCACTCAGGCTACATTTTAGTTGGTTGTTAGAGTATCAGAATTAAGTTGTTTAACAAACAACAGGAACCTATGGTTGTACAAACACGCACTGTACATTGTGTCATAACATACAGAAATTTGATAAGAGCATAAATCGAAATAAGTGCCCATTGTCAGCCACCACCAGCAGAGTTGCTACTAATATCTAAAACACGACAG
Source organism: Anguilla anguilla (assembly GCF_013347855.1). Classification (NCBI taxonomy): domain Eukaryota; kingdom Metazoa; phylum Chordata; class Actinopteri; order Anguilliformes; family Anguillidae; genus Anguilla; species Anguilla anguilla. The sequence continues at coordinate 30,065,610 of NC_049209.1, forward strand.
TGGGATCAAACTTTGAGTGGGGAAGTTTGCAAACACAAACCAGAAGCTGAAAACTAGAAGCTTTATTGTGGGGAGCTTCATGCAGCGATTGCACATCTGAACTATGACAGTTCACTGCCATATAACACAACTTCAGAGAAACAAAGAAAACCCAAGATTTTATATAACTTCTAAAGAACAGAATGCAGAGTGTCCCAAATGCTGCATTAACAGATCTATAGCCATGTATGGTGCTTAAAATTGCAAAAATGACTCACTGACCAACTAAACTAAACAGGAGAAAAGCATGGGCATTATTATTATTATTATTATTACAATTATTATTATTATTATTATAAATGACATTTGGAATTTGTGAAGCCTATACTCTGTGCTCCTGGCAGTAGTACGTTATTCCGCCGCTGGTGGGCAGCAGAGGAACCAGTATTGTGAAAATACAGACTGCTCAATCAGCGGCTGGTTGGCACCCCTCCCCCCGGTCCGTAATCTGTAGGCAACTGCATCCAATTAAGTGGTGAAAGGCTGCTTTACTAGCCTAATTAAGTTTATTTGCATACTACGGCCCAAACCAATTCTTGAACAACTTTAGCGGAGAAAACAAGAAGCCACGATGTCTCATTAAAGATCAAACACGAAATCTTAACGGCTTTGACAAAAAAGAAAACAGTTTGCAATTATTGTGTTTTTATGTAGAACCTACGCTGTGTTCCAATTTACTGTGCTATGATGAATTTGTTTTACATAAGTTATTAAAGCTCAAAGTGAGAGTAGTCCTTATTAACGGCTCCTTACTGATTAAAGGTAACAAGCTGACTTGTGATTTCCAAACATAAATAACGGCATTTTCTCCCAGCCGACTGAACTTTTCTCAGTACATTACAAAGTCCCGGACAACGGTTGGCATAGGCGCACAGCAAGCAAGTCTCAAAGGACGCTAGATTGGCCACCACGGATCTCCGTTTCAATTCTGTTCCTGGTGAAGGCGAACATGCAGAGGGAAACCAGTAGGTGGCAGCACAACTCAATAAATCAACACAGGTTCGGTAGCGCACTCGCCTTGAAAATAGTCCTATGTCCGGTAATGTGAAGCATATATTCTTTCGAGACCAGTAAGAAATACTTTGCCAATCAAAAGTTCAAAGATATTTGTAGTTAGAATTTATTTGAATGGCATATATAAAATGCATCGCTTAAGAATAATAGGCCTGATCGTCCAACATAAACTAAACGGCTAAATAATAGAAAAGAGGAAAATATAGGCTAAATAGCCTATGAATCCCTCCTAGGTGATCATTTAACCCCTTCAGTGTCCCAGATATGTTTAAAAAGCATTTTCTCTGCTTTGCTTTATTTCATTAGGCCACTCCAGTATTTTATGTTTACTGTATTAGACCATTAATAAACGTAAACATTCCGGGTTTTTGGTGGTAAAAAATATGTTAAACAGGAAATAAAGGAAACTATCAATACCTTGTCTGCGCGTGTGCTTAGAAGAGGACATTGTGGTCGTATCTCACCGAAGTAGACGCGAGATTATTTATAGGTGAAAAATAATATATTTCAGAAATTTTTCATTTTCATTTTAAGGTAGCCAATATTTGCGCTCACGTTTTAATTATATTAACTAACATCAATTTAATTTAAGCATGTCATTTGAAACTTAAATAAAGGAGGAAATAATTACAAAATCACATACATTATTCCACAACGGCGCAAAACATTCCCATTAACGGAGCATATTTTTCTTTGTTCAGACTGTAGTTTTTTTTTCCTCTGTGTTTTGTCTTTTGGCCAGACCTCATTCTATATTTCATCCTTTACTAAATACAATTTCTTACTTGGCCCTGCTGTGAGAGAATACTCCAATCTATTCTTTTTTCTTTTCCACATAATGAACATCTGGCAACAAGGTGTTTAAAACTAAGAAGAAAAAAAGGAAGAAAAAAACAACTCAATAAAACTTATGCCCCTTATTTTTTATGGCCGCAATATTCCTCCCCACCCCCTATCCGCTCAGGTCTAGCTAGTGCATCTATTGCATTTTTTTTCAAAGGCTTAATGTTTAACAAATAAAACAATTTGACTTATAAATAGTGTACTGTTTAATTACAAAGCGGGTGGTACCTTTTCTGAAACAATTCGTTTACTTAATAAAAACCTATGCTTTGATCTCAAGGTTTAATCATTCTGCCCATTACGTTAGTGTTGTTGCTGTTGTTGTTGTTTTTTCAATTGTATCAAGATGGTTTGGAAAATTCCTTTACCTGCGGGTATAGAGTAGCCTAGATAGATGTTGTTGGGAAATATGAACCACTTCATCGAGAACACTGATGTAGTCGGCTGTTCCCTGTTCATGCGATGGTTTCAATCTGAAGCATCATTCGGGCAAAATAAACAGGATATTTTCTGAATTAAGTTATTCATTTCTTTAGATCTGCTCACCTCTGTTAAAAACCAAAGAGCTGAAATAAGACCGAAATGCATTTGTATTTAAAAATGAACCTGAATCTTTACATACATCTGAAGCAGTGTCTTTTTTGTAACCCTCATCACAACACAATCGATGAATGGTGATGCTGTAGAATGAAAGAAACGTGGATTAACAGATGATGTGCGTAGGGACACACAGGCTTTATTTTTGTATTCGACTAGCTATTCCTGCTAGTGCTATTATTTCTAGGACTAGTAGTAGCAGTAGCTTTAGTGGAGGTGGCGAGCAGTAGCACCGAAGTAAAAAAAAAAATCTTTAAAAAATCAAAGTGCAACTTCTGAAGAACTGAACTTTTAAAATCATTGCCAGAATTAGGTGTACGACCTGTGATCCACAGACCAATACATTCGGCCATCGATTCTTGTCGTTTTGTATTTTTATCTACCAGAAACGTTTTCGTGCACGTAAGTCTGCTTATTTTCCTTTCTTTTTTTAGAGTAAATCGAGCACCATAAAAACACGTTCATCAATACAGCCTGCAGCTAGGCCCACTGAATGGCATAACGTGTTTATTCCGTTCAACCCCCCAAATAAGCGTCTCTTTTTACTGTATATTCGAATTATTTTCATCTGATTTCTGTCCCCCCCCCCCCCCCCCCCCCCCCCCCAATTAGTGTTCGGATTGCAGCGACCAATTCGCAGAATCCTTCCCTTGAGGCGAACTCTTTCCAGGCACACGATGCTGTTTGGCAAAGGCCTTTTTCTTAAAACCACCATCCTTAATCACCTTGTTTGTGTAATCACGACCATTGCGATTTAGAAGGACATGCAAACAAATGCATGCAGTTTAAAATGTAAATCATTGGCATAGATTTAATATTAATTTTAGTAATGATCGGTACTGTAAGTACTCTGGACCAGGCACTATGGTTTTCTGCTTCCCTGGCGTTTCCGCGCGGGCTCTGTGATTGAATTGAAAAGGGCCGCGGTGTGATGCTGAGTATTTGCCTAAAAGCCGTCTTCGACACAACAATCATTGTAGTTTCGCGTGTTTCCCCTCCCCTCTTATCTAATGGAAAGTGAAACACTCCGGGACTCAACCCTTCTAATGAAAATGCCGCATTAATTTTATTTTCTGATGTGTCATTGTAATTCAAGAGATGTTTTTAATCTTCAGATTGCTTCGGCACAAGCCATTTAAAAAGTATTTGGCAGCGAGCCCTTTTTATGCGCGTGCTGAAGATCCTTTTATTTAATGCCGTTTGTCAGATGTGGACATTAAAAGCTCCCCTTTATTTAAATAAGGCATTCGGTATTACAAAAAGTATAAACAAACAAAGAAAAACACAGAAATGCACAAACATCGGCGGAGTGGTGGCAGTTTAGTTTTTAGAAACGTCCCTCTTGCTTCTGCGCAGCCAGGTGCTGCTGGGCACCAGCCGTTCCTCGCGTCTCTGCAGCAACACCGGACTTCTGCTTGAAACGGATGAGACGTTCTTTAATCTATATCTATATAAAATATCTATCAATATTTTAGTAAAACAAATGTCAAAACCTTTCGTTTACGATATGTAAGTTAATAATACATAATAATAATAATAATAATAATAATAATAATAATAATAATAAAATAATAATAATTCACAACGATGGCATTTTACCTCAAAGGTTTTTTTTTAATATATATTTTTCGTCTGGCTCTGAATATTTCATGTGATGATACAAATATGTTTTCTATATTGTCATTGTTTGCTCTCCATACGTTTCACCAGCAGCAGCACGAGGAAGCCTTGGTGAGAGATGGAAACTATCCACGTGGTCATTCTGCAAAATGAGATTTGGCAACCATAGGCCTACAGCAGCCGATAGGAACAATGACAAGACCCGTGGAGTTATGTACGATACAGCTAGTGGCTGAAAAAACAGTCTTCAGTGTAGGGAAGCCTTTACCCAGCAAACACACATCATTTAAGGCTCATTACGCATGCTCCATCTGGAAGCTATTTACTCAACCTGATGATGTGTTTGGGGAACTGTGTGTGTGTGTGTGTGTGTGTGTATGTGTGTGTGAGAGAGAGCAAGTGAGAGAGAGAGAGAGAGAGAGAGAGAGAGAGGGAGAGAGAGAGATATATATGAATGGGTCCAGCCAGCAAAACTGTACTTTCAAGGGAAGTTCCTTTGGCCTGCACACTTTGCTCTTGCCATCATTCTGATACAAGTGAACCTTGGTCTTTAATAAAAGCTGAGAATCTGCACTGTAAATTAAATGTATCATTTTTGCTATTTACTTAAAGCATTTGGATTTAACACCAAAAGATGAATGTCTCAAATCCAAGTGGCTTAAGTATATAGCGAAAATAACAATTTTCACTCTTGTGTTCTGATACTTTTTGAGGGCACTGTATATCAGTGGCCACTTTATTAGGTATACCTTCTCCTTAATGCAAATAAACTGGTCCTCTTAACATGAAATCATGGCTACAACTCATTATCTAAAGCATGCAGGGGAAGAGGTTTAGTTGCTGTTCAACCAAACATCAGAATGGGTGACCTAAGCATGATTCTAAGTGACTTTGACTGTGGCAGGATTTCTGGTGCCAGACACAATGGTTCTAGCATCTCAGAAACAACTGCCCTCCTGGGATTTTCGCATACTACAGTCTATAGAATTTACAGAGAAGGGTGCGATGAACAAAAAACATCCAGTGAGTGGCAGTTCTGTGGGTGAAAACGTCTTGTTAACGAGAGAGGTCAGAGGAGAATGGGAAGGCTCGTTGAACCTACCAGAAAGGCCACAAATGCTTAAATAGCAGCTGTTTACAACAGGGGTGTGCAGAAGGGCATTCTGAACACACAACACCAACACATTGAACCCAGAAGTGGATGAGCTACAGCAGCAAAAAAAAAAAAACACAGGTTCCAGGTTCCACTCCTGTCAGAACAGAAAGATGAGGCTACAGTGGACTTGTAATCACCAAAACTGGACAGTTGAAGATTGGAAAAACATCACCTGGTCTGATGAATCTTATTTTCTTCTGTGACATGCAGATGGTAGAATTTGGCATAAACAGCATGAATCCATGGCTGGTGGTGATGTAATGGTGTAGGGAATGTTTTCTTGGAACACATTGGGCCCCTTGATACTAACTGAGCATCATTTGAATGCCACGGAACATCTAGGCATTGTTGCTGACAAATGTGCATCCCTTTATGGCCACAATCTACTCTTTATCAAAAGGATACTTATGAAATATTCAAGAGAGGGATATTCAATAAAAGTGAAATAAATATTTTGAAAATATTTTTACAGCACACGTTTTTGTCATCTGAGACATTTGCATGTCCAAAAAATGTAAATATTTAAACTTTTTTTCCTGCTAGGTCTCTTTGAAGTGCTGTTTTACTGTGCACTTTTTGCTTGGCGGATATTTTAATCTTCACAATGTATTGTAGTGTATTCTATTTCTGTAAGGAGCGCTTGGCCAGCGTTTCCAGCACTGGTCCAGAACTCAGCTGATGCCACAGATGCTGGGCCTGATATCAGCCAGACCCTAGCCACCACCCTGGCACCATCACTCATAACTCAGCTGACACCACAGCTGTTTGTAACACAAGAGCGACATGGTGGTTTTTATGCCTATTGACACTTATCACTTGTTGGACTTAGTGCGGTGCATTATGTAACGGCAATCAATTAAAATGTCCATCGAGAACAACAGACCTTTCCATTTGCTTCATTGAATATCTGAATATGTTGATGGTTTATTGTACTGTTTGCGCTATGGATTTGTTGTGCCAGTGATATGTATTCATTAGCTGTGCGAGTTTTGTAGTTTTTATCAATTCTGCATTTCCAGCACTCAAACCATTTGATGAGATCTATCAGAATCCTTCTACAAACCGTTAATATCGTCCAGTAATATCCTAGGTTTCGTTGGTGCACTTCTCCCAGGCATAATGTCCATCTCTAACAACCTTGAATGAAACCCAGTGCATTTCAAATGGTTCTCTGTAACAAAATACCAAATTCCCAATCGTGTTTCAGATGGAAGTTTTATTGGTAGAGAAAAAATCTTCCCAGGCTATTGGGTCTCTCAGATGTTACAAATACCTTATTTTCTGCACTGCAGGAAAACATAAATGTTTGTGTTTTAAGTTCTGTAACGCCTTCCTACAAATTAAGCATTCTCAGGAATTTCTAATGACGTGTCGAAAATCCAGGTGTTCTTTGCATTTTGCATTTCTCAGGTGGGGCATTGCCATTATAGCCACGATATTTATCCTGAAGCATAAAAAGAAGGTATGAAGAAGGATGGATAATAGGATAGAACCTTAAATGATGTTCAGCGCCCTGAACGAGGGTGTCTCCAGAGCCAATGATTATAAGCACATCCTGTGCGGATGATGAGTGCGGAGGGGCTGTGTTAGCAAGCCGGGTAAACGCAGGTGCGCTGGTCTGCGCATCGCACCTGTGCTATTGAGGTCAGCTGCTCAGGTAGCGCGACCTGCCGCAGTCCACCTGCAGGTCCGCTTAAAGCCCGTCTCTGCACTCTTAGGCCCGCCATTTCTCCCCCGTCCCTCTTTCCTTACCCTTCAGCACCCGAGCCCCCAGCGAATCCCACGTACAAACGGATCCGGATGAATAATTTAGAAAACAAACATCCATCGGCCGGGACGCAAAACTCCATTCACTCCCCGGGAAAAGACAGAGAGAGAGAGGGATTCCATCGCATCTGCTGGCCTGTAATTTATTTTCTTTGTAGACTGAGAAAATGGAGAATTTGATGGCTCTAATCTCTTTGAATAAAAGTGTGGTCAAAAGCAAAGTATTGATTTTTTTTTAGCATGGCTCTGCTCATTTGGTTTCATCCTCCTGGACTTGTGTGCAGAATGCAAGCACGCACAGGCCACTCCCCTCTCTCTCCTCTGTCCTGTGACTTTACTTAATGATTAACGATTAAGAACGGCAGCAAAGAACGATGGCGTGTACAAAAAGACGGATCTTTCTTTCTCTCTCTCTCTCTCATTTTTTTTACCCACTCTCCAGGGTTTACCCACAATCCATGATTAGCTCAATGCATTAACAGTAAACAGACTAAACAAACTGGTATCTACCTTCAATTAGCAACACTGGTAGCATATTGGACGGTGCATATTGACGGGGTGTTAGCAGTTGGAAGCAGTGAAGATGCAGCCTGTAGAATGATAAAGAGTAAGCAAGAGGGTGCGCTTTGTGTGGAGGTGAAGTGTGGGGAGAGGAGAAGAGACAGTTTGGAAAGGAAAGGGCAGGTGCAGTTTGGGGAGAGGGAAGAAAGTGCAGTGTGGTCAATCACTTGCTGAGATTTAGATCATTTCATCCTGAGTAGCTCAGGAAGGAGGAAATCTGAAGCAACTTACATGAGGAAAGCTGCTTTGAGAGCCAAGCACTTAAGTACCACCCACATTTAAATAATTCAAGGGTATTCACACAAAGTGACACACACATATACTTGCGCACACCCACATTCAGTCTCTCCCAACACACACTCTCTCTCCAACATACATGCAAACACATGCTCACCTCACAAACACACTTCCTATTTCTCGCACACACAAACATAATAGCACACATTCTCCCATATCAGTCGCAAACACATACACTTTCTATCTCTCTCTGTCCCATACACTGTAAAAACAATTCCAGTTCACACACACGTACACACACACGCAAACACACTCATGCACGTACAGAGTGTTTCCTCATGTTGCTTTCTTATTCTTTTGTTTTACACTAAGAGCTTTGCTGCGCAGTGATGTCTGTCCATTTCAGAAGCGCACTGTACTTGGCCTTTCCAGGGCCGCACAAATAACTTATTTAAAGCAAATTCATCATTTCCATTACGACTGCCCCCTTCTGTGTGCACCACTGACATATTGCGCTCATATTGCTTTTATCCAGTCACCAGCTCATTGCTGAACAAACACTTTTTGCCTTTCCGACTGGTGAATTTTTTAACAGACGTTGTGCTTGTTTTTCCCAGCAAAAATCTAACAGTCTAACAGTCTGCCAAGGCTGAGAATGAAAGCAGAGGGATCTTGGGGGAAACACAAGAAAAGGTACAGGAGGAAGACCCTGAAAGGAGAGAACTGCAAATCCACAACAGAGACCAATAGAGCAAGAGAACTGAAAGGTGATGGTGCCATTTTAACAGTCCTCTTAATCTCTTAATGTCATGTGCGATGCCATTTCACTGAAGGCATTCAGAAAGTGAGAAATCATTCACTGATTTAGAGCTTAATTTAGTCCTCACAAACAGGAAATACATACATACGTCTGAAAAGCACAATGTACACCCCCCAGCCCCACCCCGCCCCCCTTCCCCCATTTCACATGCCAAGAAGAATCCCAGCCTTCCTGAGAAAAAGATTGCCCCTGGACATTAACGAATGAATGGAGCATCATGGGTAATTAGCAGGAATGACAGGAGAGTGTAGAGTGGGTCAGTGAGCTGTGGCTTAATGTGTTGTTGGGTCTGGAGAGACCATGTGCCCCACAGCTGCAGTCCTGTCCCATTATGAATGGATGACCTTTGTGAATTTTAGTTACTGAGCGAAATTAACGGCTCCAGTCATTTGTTAGTGTCACTTCTCCAAATGCTCGAAAAGGGGTGAAAGGTCAAAGGGGAAATTTTACAGGGGAAGCACACTTTCCTCTGAAATCCTCTCACATTGTCGTTCTGACTGGCATTCATTCAGGTCAGTGTTCGACACACATCAGCATCACCAGGGCCTGGGGCCCCTGCACAGCATCGTTCTGCTCTTTACCCATTATGCACTGCTTGCCTGAGAGTCATAAACACACATGTATGCAGATAGGTACACAAACGCACAGAAGGTACAGTAATGGCGTTGCCTGTTCTCATTCCGTCTTGGCTGTTTTGTCCCCTGAGGGGGGCCCTTGGTACAGTGGGGCCCCTGGTAGCGCAGGGCTGGGGCAGCTCTCTCTCTCTCCCGCAGCCTCTCGCTCGCCCGTCTGCACTTCAAAGGTACGGAGAGGAGCGGCGTGCGTCCTGCCGAGCCAAGCCTTGTTAAGCGAAAGGCGTACAGTAAAACGGCACTTCAAAGAGGCACGCCACTGCCTGCTCTGATTGTTCTGCCTTTTATTGGCCTGTCTAGGATATTAATCCTCTGCGCACCTCACTAAATCTTAATTAGTCTGATGATAAAAAACAAAACAAGACCATGAGGGCAATCTCATCAAACCCCATGTAAATATCTCACAGTAAAACAGTTGGTGAGTTTACCGTTCTCTTTGTTTACCGGTTCTCCGAGTTGCAGTGAAGTTTCACTGTGGCCCGGTGGTTGGGATAGTTACAGTAAAGTCAGCTCATATCTGACTTTAGAGACACTTGTACTGTGCGTCCTAAATGTGCTGTTTCTCTTTCTTGTGCCTCATTGTCCAGTAAGGTGCGTATCCTGTCTGGATCTGTCACAACATTGCAGCAGAGACAGAATAACTACAGCTGTTTAACTCACCCCCATACAATCTAAAGCAGGTTTTTTATTATTAGCTATGGGGTTGAATGTTGATAGTGTTTACTCATTCCTTTCCTCGTGTAGCGATGAGTAGCCTGGGTCTTGGCATGGCAGACGTTTTTGTCTGGAAAACACTGTGTATGGAACTCATTGGAGGCCTATTTATTGTCATAGCTTTATTAATGGAATACTAAATATTGTTATTAAAAACACATGTTTGCTTTTTAATGGAACACATGCCCACTCAGACATATTAGTCATAGGAAAGACATGGGTGTGGGCACATTCTGTATAAAAGCGTATAAATAGAGTGGGATAAATGGCATGGAATGAGTATTAATCCTCTGCATACAATACCGCCCTCGGGACTGTGTGTACCATCACAGGCCAGGAAAAGCCTGGAACTAAACTGTGCAGAATCTGCTCAGAACAGCGCACTCCCCGGCCATTATGTACACTAATGATATATATTTTTTAAATTTAAAAAATACATTTATTACTGGTAGACTGTCAAGTACAATTATCTCACACATTGTTTTTCAGTGTTTTGGTTTTCCTGCACTAGTTTCTAGAGAGAAGAGATAGACATGAAATAAAACAACAAACAATTATTATTATTATTTTTTTTTTACTGTTGATCGGTTCTCTGTGTTTAATGTACTCATGAATAAAAGATAAATTCACAGTTGATCATAAAATTTATGTTTTTATAGGATCCATTATATTAATGTCAGTGTCACGATAAATTGTGGTTAGGGTTGGGATTTAGGTTGGGGATAAGGTTAAAGTGTAGGCTGAGTTTAAGGCTGTAGAATAATAAACCAGCGCATGGACAGCACAGAGTGAAATTGGTGTGGATAGTGTTTTAGTGAAGGGGAAAAAAGCAGTGACTGAAACACAGAATTCAGCTGCTTTCAGAGAGGAGCTCCTAGGCCCACAGCTCTCTTCAGCATAGCGCTGGAGCATCAGTGACCTGCTCAGCATGCTGCCGTTTCCCATAGCTGTGCTGAGGGCCAAAAGCTGCATCCAGCCAGTGGAATATTCCGGCTGTGTGTTAGCGGTCCATTTGCTGTCTCGTTAGCATTCCTGAATTCCGAATGCTGAATGCTGACCAATGGGCTGGGGTGGGCGGGCATGATATGGGATGGGCGATACTGTTTGGCCACTATGAGCTAATGACTTAAGCAGAGCTAATGGGCTCCTTCTCTGCTCTCATTGGAGGAGTCACATGGTACAGTACATACTGGAATCTGGCTATATGTATTGTTTACATTAGTTTTTTTTTCTTTATATATTTATATATATATATATATATATATATATATATATATATGCACACACACGGAATTGTTGTGTGTGAAATAATGCAATTGGTCTCCAGAGAGGAAGTGTTCTCTTCCTCTTTTGGCCTCTCGTGAGAAAGCAGTGGAGGCATGATGCTTTTTCTTTTTTTTGTTGCTTTTTTATGTAACAGGCCGGCAGTTAACCCTGGGATCACAGCCCTGGCCTGAAGTGTGATGGTGGCAGCAACTGGTTGTTTCTACGCTATGCAGGGGCTCTCTGAACGTTGTACACTGCCCCCCCCCCCCCCCCCCCCCCCCGTGTGTGTGTGTGTGTGTGTGTGTACATATTTATCTGTATGACTGTATACAGTTCCTCAAAGTGCTGCAGGTTAGAGTGGCGTGTGGTCATGCTGTGGTACAATCAGAAGAGGATGTGGTCACTCTGCGGTCAGATTATAAAGGGTTCTGGTCACTGTGGCAAGATCGGAGGAGGTTGTGATTTTTCTGTGGTCATGTCTGAGGGGGTTGTGCTCATGGCCACCCCAGCGAACAGCTGCAGAACGGCATTTCCATCAGCCGGCTATAAAAAGACAATCCCCACGGGCCAGGCAATTTTATCTGTTTTATTCTTTTATCTTCCTTTTGGAATTTTTTCCCATTTCTCATGTTCCCCGCAGCACACATTTGCCAAGAAAAATTCTGCCTATTTATAAGTGCTTTCTAAATTGATTTGAATTAAAAGGGAATAATTTTGTAATTTGAGCAGTTTCTCATGCCTGTTGAAAGGATTCCCACCTGTGTAATTAATTATTCCCATCATTGAACTCAGAGCACCACTGAGAGCTTCAAGGCTGCAGAGCAACAAATGCTTATTTCCATCACCTACCTGCTGAAATCAAACACGCAAGCCTTCAAGCATGAAAATTACACCATAAGAATTCTCTTGTTGTAATTATTTTTCCATTTTTAAGTATTAATCACACACACACACACATACGCACAAACACACACACACACATAAACGTGAACATCAAAACATGTACTAAATCAATTAGCAGTGGTCTTTCACTAGTTTCAATGTTCACGAAAGGAGATAGCAATAAGTCAAAAACAAAATGTTTGTCAGCTAGAAAACTAAGTAAGACATTATATCAGGCTATACAAATATGATTCGTAGTTTAACGGATGCTTAGCTTCACCTTTCTCAGACTTGTGAGATCATTCACTAGTTGGCCTATTCATTATTTCTTATCATTTTCTAATGCCATACATTGGGTGATAATGCACTGTATTGCTTTCCCTTAATTTTGTTAGTGGAGGCTCCAGAACAGTCCTCTCATTGTGATATTTGTGGGCCTCTGATTGGTTTATGGACATGCCTGCAGTGCAGTTATGTGTATTTATACTGTTACAACTACAAATTTGTTTCTTAGGTGACAATATGGCTCCATCCAGTCAAGATTACTAAAATAAATAGTGGTCCACCTGGCACTCCAGTTTTCACCTGATCTGTGTGTTTATTTTATTTACGTGCTCAAGCCTTAAAAAGGGTACTTCAAATCAGGTCCTAGTTTAACACTGCTGCTATTGTTTCGGATGGCTTGAGGAACCATAGCCTATTTTACACGCATTTTGTCTTTTTGAAGTTGATGCCGTCTTCAATCCATCTGTTTCCCTGCTGAATATTAGTGTGCACAAGTTAGGCAAATCAAAACAGGTTCCTCAGCTTTTTAATTTAACTGAATGTTACAATTGAGGCACCAACATTTTCATAATTCAGCTCATATTTTCCCCTGTATTTCTGCTTTAAAAATGCAGAATCCTGTGTTAATAGAACTTATGTATCAGAAAGCTTCATTGTTTTGTTTCTTCAATGAATATTGTTGTTGAAGTAAATATGCCTTTCATCAACAGCATAGGAAAAGAAATGTAAAAGAAATGTAATATTTCTATATTAATCTAGGCTGGACATTCCTTAACTGGTTGTCAAAAGCACTCTGGTATATAGACCCCTATCTGCAGTTCAAGTCCAAAGAGAGGGGCTTTGCTACACCAAAGCGATGGGGTTGGCAGCAATGTAACTCTGTATTTTTCAATGTGAATGTCACTTTTTTCACTTGCTCAACTCACTTCTTTGAAAATAAAGTGTGTTGAACTATTAATCAAATTTGTGTGGCCCTAGTTAAGTAATGAACAGAACGTTTTGTGCCTGCTGTGCAGCTAGAGTTTATTTTAAATGAAATTATGTGGCCAGCGGGTTGTTGCCCAATATAAAATTAGGTCTATATTCTCTTTATAGTGGTTTTAATGGCAGGGCGCCTGGTGGAGCACTGTGTAATGGACATGCTCAGTAACAGGCGTGTTGTGATGTACAGTGCTAGGTGGTGATGTGATGTTATGGTGAGATAGGTAACAGTAGTTGATAGGTGATATCGTGATGAGACAGGTGTGTTCTGCTGCAGAGTGGAGGGTGTTCTGCGGTGGGATCGATGCAATGCGGTGTGTAGGGAAGTAGACAGGCGTGTTGTGGGGACAGGCGTGTTGTGCACTCATAACCGCATCGCGGGCCGTAGTGGCATATTTGTTGTGTTGTGGTAGGCGTGTTGCGGTGCATGGTGGCGCATGGTAATAAGGGATGTTTTATTGCGCAGTGGTAGATATCTTATATGTGAAGTGACAGGCCTGTATGATGCATAGTGATAGGCATGTTGCCATGTCCACCGTTATGGTGTGAAGTCATACACAGAGATGTGGCATCGGGAGCGCACAGGCACGTTCTGCAGATGTCAGCATGTTTTGGCGTGCAGTGCCAGGCATTTTGTGCAGCGATAGGTGTGTCGTGCGCTGATAGGCGCGCTGTGTTCCTCGGCGATAGCCCCACTACGGTGTGAATGGACCGTTAGCATTAGCATGCAGTGACTGACACGTCACAGACCGCAGTGCTAGCCGCGCGGTGGGAGCGCCGGCTGTAAGCACGTTGCGGCGCGACGGCCGCGCGGCGCGTTCAGCGACCGGCGCTCCGTGGCGCAGGTAGGCGCGTGGCGGCACGACGGCGAGCGCGCCCGCGCCATCCGAGGCGGCGCTCTCCGCGGGCGTGGCAGCTGGCGGGCCCTCAGCTGCGGGAGCAGACGGAGGCGCACATTACTGCGGAAGAGAGGCTGGGCCTGGCAGCCCCGGCATATGTCTCTCCCTAATTGTGTCGCCGCTCTCTCATCACTGCTCGTTCATTTGTTCGTTCATTTATTCATTTGTTTATTTCGCAGTTGCGCTATCACGCGCTGACTCCAGACCCGAGCGCTCTGCTGTAATAACAGACGTCCTCCATGCCTACCCGGGGTGTTTTTTTTTCTAATTGGCGACACAACAGCTTGAAAGTCTGTGTGCAATGCTGGGCTGGTTCTTGTTCTGGTCCGCTGACCTCAAATCGGTGGGCGGGTTCCAGTAGCCATCCCTGCTGAGTTTTGTTCTGACCCACAGACCTACTCTAGAGAGGCAGGTCTCAGAGATTAATACAGCTCCTCTGTGTATAGAGGACAGGGTTAAAGAAGAAGAGAGGAAAAGCTGAAATACAGGGATGTCAATGTGTGTATGATTTTTATAATCTTTTTTGTCCAAAATATGTTGCCCTATTGTGTACACACAGTAACACTGGAAAAGTTGTAGTTTTCTTAATTCACAAAAGACCTCAAAATGTGAAAATTGTAGAAGTGATGCTCACCTGTACAGGCGTATGTTTGATAACTCATTATTGTCATCCATTGTATCTGTGATAATGCTCAGAAACTACTCATGTCACTGCCAGCTCGCCGGCTAAATTAACCTTCAGGCTATGGAGCCGAGCTCTAACATTAGCTAAGATAATGGACTGAGTCAATAAAGCAACAACAATTAAATTATGTGCAAATGAAAAGCACTAACATGGCCTTAATTGTATGTTAGTTCATCATTCTTCATTTGCAAAGGCTCGTCTTTAAAAAGTAATGAGATGTCTTATTCACTAACAGGAGATGCCATTGTATCGTGATTGCGCGTCTCCAGCCAGTGGTTGCTAAGTACGATGCCGCATTAATGATTTTGTGGCATGTAGGGGAGGTGCTGGCTCTCCAGCCGTAACTCCACAGGGCTGAATGCAGGAGGCGCTGGCTCTCCCACCGTAACTCCACAGGGCTGAATGCAGGAGGCGCTGGCTCTCCCACCGTAACTCCACAGGGCTGAATGCAGGAGGCGCTGGCTCTCCCACCGTAACTCCACAGGGCTGAATGCAGGAGGCGCTGGCTCTCCTCACTCCAGAGGACAGTGCGGAGGGGACACTGGCTCTCCTTGCTGGTTTCTAATGGACACGCGGCAGTTGTTGCCCGCAAAGCTCCCGGTTAGCGTATCAATAATAGATGATTCAGTTGCATGCGCCGCAGAGCCAGCGCGCCAGACGCAAATATTAACAGATGGAAAAGCAAAGGGCTTTATGATGGAGACATATGGGGGAGGCCACATCAGCCCTGTTCTGCTTCCAAACGCCTGCTCCTTCCAGTGAGCGCAGAACGTTGACTAACACGCCGGGGTTCCGCCTGCGCTGCTCTCACCGAGCCGGGGATCATCGCCCTGACAGCGAGGCCCCTACCTGCTCCTCGCCTTTTAAATAACAGTCAAATTGCTGTCCAATCAGAATGAGGAATATTTATGTTCAGCCCGCTGACCAATCAGAGCGTGCAGTGTTTCCATACTGCCACTTCAGCAAACCAACCATCACCGAAGGTGACGAGGACAATTTGGCTATAATGATGATGACCATGATGAAGATTCATGACAGTCAGACCTCACCTCCCCCCAACTGTGACCTGACCCTCCTTGTGGCACGTTCCACTCAGTAATAGTGGCCCCACCCTGTCCTGACCACGCCCACAGCAGCTCGGCATGGCCGCCCCAGCTCAAACCCCTCCCCCACTCAGAAAACACATCTGCGTAATGGCAGGAGAGAGAGAGCCCTGACAAAGCCATTACCCGGGGCTTGTTTGTAAAGTGTTGTGCGTGCTATCTTTCTATCTATCCATCCTTCTATCTATCTATTTATCCATCCATTTCTCTCTTGTTCTGCTTCACTCAGTGGGAAAACTAAAACCATCCATCAGGTCTGCGGGCACACTGTGATCAGCTGTCAGTGTTGGGAGGAGGGAGGGTGCGCCAGTCTTCGGCAGAGAGAAGTTCCTCTGGATTTCAGTCGTCCTGATTGGCTGCCCTGTTCTCTGACAAACCTGACCCCTCCCACACACGAACTTCACCCCCAGTGGCCCGATGCCTCTGGAAGAGGTACTGCCCTCTGCCACTCCCTGTCTGGCCCGGCTTCTTGGCAAGAGCCAAGCACGCTTTGTGGAGGATGCTGACAGGATGTGGAGAAGGAGTAAAATCCAGACAGAAGTCGATAGATTCTGTAATAATGATAATAAACCTCATCTTACCTGGGATTTCCTTTATCTTCCCCTGTAAAAGGATACTGGTGGGATAGATGGAAGTGCAGGCACCATCAAATTACAAAAGAGTCAGTACTCCTGTCTATGAACAGAAGCTATAAGTCTCCCTCCTCATCTTCATCAAATAATTAAATTAAAACTGAAGAAGTATGAAATAAATTGCTGCACAACACATTAAAAACTGAACATGCTGTGTTTGTGAGAGTTTTTGTATGTGTGTTTTTAAAGTGTTGTGAAGTGATTTATTTCATGTTCATTTAATACCGGAAGGTTTTCTATATTTCTATAACTATTTTTAACCATTTCCCCACTCTTTTCTTTCCCCACTCATTTCTAGAAGTTGAGGAAGTTTATTTAGCAAAATAAATATGAATATTCATAATGAATATAAAATGTGTATTCATTGCGTAAAATATGAAGCCGGTGGCTTTGGGAAGGCACAAGCGGTCCATATGGAGAAGTACCGGGGAAGTGCGCTCAATGGCAGGGCCGGTCTGAGGCACGTTCACGTGAAGGCACAGCATCTCCGGGGCTGCTGACCAGAGCTTATCGCCCGCAGACATCTGGCTCTGCAGCTTAAAACATTCTTATTTACTGAGTGGCAGGGCAGAAATAAATAAATGTGTTAATATTGTGGGAAGGCTGGTCTGTGAGAGCTCCTGCTGTTTGCTTTCGCCACGATGATGCCATTTATCACAGGGTGACAGCTGCGCGCAACACGCTGGGAACCGGGACCACTCCAGCACACCGTCCCAGCAAACCCCGCGCCGTGTGCAAACGCACAAAGAAGAGCTGCTCGGGGAACTCACTCCAGCATACAGGCACACACACACTCACACACACACTCACTCTCTCTCACACACACACACACACACACACACACTCACACTCACACACACACACACTCACACACACACACTCTCACACACACACACATGTAGACACAGGCACACACGCACACACTCTCACACACACACACACACTCTCACACACACCCACACACTCTCACACACACACACACACACACACACTCACACACACACACACACACTCTCACACACACACACACATGCAGACACAGGCACACACACACAATCTCACACACACTCACACACACACTCACACTCACACACACACTCTCACACACACACTCACACTCACACACACACTCTCACACACACACTCACACACTCACTCACACTCACTCACACACACACACTCACACTCACACTCACACACACACACACTCTCACACACACACACACATGCAGACACAGGCACACACACACAATCTCACACACACACTCTCACACACACACTCACACACACACTCTCACACACACACTCACACTCACACACACACACATGCAGACACAGGTTCACACACATGCGTACACACACACACACACACATACACACACACACTCTCACACACACACACATGCAGACACAGGTTCACACACATGCGTACACACACACACACACACACACACTTGCGCACACACACATGCAGACACAGGTACACATACATGCATACACAAACACACATACACGCACACACGTACACACACACACATACACTTGCCACACACGCACACGCATGCAGACACAGGTACACACACATGCGTACACAAACACGCACATGCACACACGTACACACACACACATATGCACACACACAAACACACATACACATGCACGCACACACACAGACACACACATACACACATGCATACACAAACACACATATACGTACACACACACAAACACACACATACGCTGACACACACACACATGCACACACACATGTCAACAGACACACACATATGTACACACACGAACACACATGCACACACACACATACACAGACACATTCAAACACACATATACAGACACATACACGCACACACACACACACACAAACACACAGTACAAATGTTATTATTATTACGATATTATTATAAATACAGGAGATGAAGTATAAATACAGAGGGAGTGTGTATATGTATGTGTGAATATATGTTAGTGTACACAGCACTTGTACATGGACTCACAGTCATACAGTACATTCATACACATGCGCATGTGTATGTGCATGCATTCATGTGCACAACACAAAACCTTCCACACGTGCAGACACACAAATGCCTACATATGCATACAAGCATGTATATGCATAAACACACACTTAAACACAGATGCATACACAAAAACACCCACACAGATAGATATAAACGTATGCACATTTACACATACACACACAGTTAGTGTGTTAGTGTGTGTGCATATGATTATAAGCATGTGTGTGTGTGTGTGTGTGTGTTGTTGGTGATTTATGCTTGCGAGAGCGCGGAGATGAGAGCTGACATTTTCCCGCTGTGGTGTAGCCCAGTTCTGGCTCCATGCTTCATTTCATGGCGCTCCCAACGCGAGGCCCGTCCCCACAAAAATAGCCTGATCTGTTTAAAATATAAGAAGTGCAAATGAACCCGCATCAGGTGCCCTTTTCCACTCTCACACCTCCCTTCCCACCTGACTACAGGGGAAGCTTTTCAGAGTTTCTTACTGCAGTCTGTGTGTTCGACCGTACACACGGCTTTAACCAGACATGTGAGTCACTGCTTGTACACGTGCAAGTGAGCGTGTGTCTGGGTTTGCATGCATGAGACTGTTGCATGTGCATATGTGGGTGTGTGAATGTAATGCATGCATCCCTATATTACTGCATGCTCATGCTGGTAAACATGCATTTGTATGAATGCATCTGTGTTGCTATTTGCACATGCTGATAGGTGAGTGTACACATATATCAACACCCTAACACTCAATTCTCAGCTATAACACTAACACTCACTCACCAGCAGTAACACATGGATGCATTCATGCATATACGCATGCTTACTGGCGTGAACATACAGTAATACAGGGACATGCATGTACACAGGCTTACCAGCATCTGCACACCCCAAGATATTGAAGCTAAGGTATTGAAGCTCTGGAAAAAGTTCCAAGAAGGGAAACTAAATTGCCTCTTGGTATGGAAAAAAAAATTCAGAGGACATACTCAAGCTTAGTAAAAGTAGACTAAGAAGTTTTGAAGCTCATGAAAAATGCATGAACTATTTACATGAACTACAATACATTTCTCGAGTTCTGTCAGTAATACTAGCTAAAGGTAAATTCTGCACAAAGGTCAGGAAGTAATTCTTTACAGAGAGAGTTGTCAATGTGTGCAACAGCTGGTCAGGCCATACAGGAGAGGCAGAGGCTCTAGGGATACAGAGTCAAGGCTTGGGGCAGTGCATGCTGCTCTCTTGTTTTTCAGATAAATCATGAGCGTAGATGGACTGAATGGTATTTTTTGTCATTTTTGCATTCTTCTTCTTACACCTGCCTCATAAATGGCTTCCACCTACAGAGACACGGAGTAGCCGCCCTGGCTCTCCCCTCCCTATTGGTTCGTCCCGCCTAACCCCACCCCTAACCTCGTCAGACAGTAAGATTCTGCCCGGAGAGCCGCGCTCCAGCCTGGCTGTACCTGCGGACCGGAGGCGCATGCAGTGGAGGTGACCGATCCCGAGTAAGGGATGCGCTGAACTGCGCTGAGCTGTGCGAAATGCCAGAGGAGACAGAGGCGAGTGTGAGAGAGGAGCGGGGAGAGCTCAGAGCATTTCAGACTGCTGTCCGTCCCTGAATGCAGGGTGTTACTGTAACGTGTGTGCGCACTCCCACCGCTGTTGGGCAGAAGTTTAACTACGTGTTGTAACAGCACACACGTGTCATGTCTGGAGAACATGATAGTGATAACCTTTTGATTATTTTTTTAGTAGTTTGAACTACATTTTTGGAGAAATTGTAGCTTAATAATAATTTTTCTTTAGGGCAGCTTGGCTGTTGTTCAACTACTTTTAGTATGAAGTAATTGGTAAAGGCTGTCGAGTATAAATGCGTTAACACGGAAATCTATTTTAGCACTTTCCCAATTAATTTCAATTTCCATCAAGTGCATATTGTGCATGTTGTCAGTCTGAGGTTTCAGAAGTTGTACGTGAGTATATTACCTGATTATTTCTGAAAAAATTACATTCAATTTAAATTTTCATTATTTCTGTAGCGCTTGTAACCTGAGACCATTGCTCTCAAGTAATTAAGTGCTCGCATGATATAAAAAAACTAATATTTATGTTTACAGTTGTGAATAAACCCTATAAATGAACAAACTAATTGCATATGAACCCTATATTAATGTGTTCACATGTACTGCCTCAGGAAAATTCACTTGGCTGTTCAAACTGCTTTGGAGTTGCTTGAAGTGTATTTTTTTAAATCGTAAATCACAAACCTGACCCTATAATGCCCCATACCAACCATTGTAGTTCACAGGATATCAGAAACTTCTGCAAATATCTAAAATATCCTTCATCCCAAATAAAAAAATGTCCGGGCTAATTATACACATTCACAAAAAACCGAAATAACATCAGAAACTCCAGAAAGTGAACTAAACCTGTAAGTCTAGTTTTATTAAATTGTTCAAGGCCTTAAACTGTCAAAATGTATTTGATTGTATTTAGAGGGATGTCATACTTATTTCTGTGTTTTCTTTACCTTTAAACTGAAAGCTCATTAATTAGAACATCATCTGAGCAAATAAAAATGCAATGAATCCTTATTGAGATGCAAACAAGTTCTGCAAACACATTAAACGTCAATTTGTGATGGCAGAGGTTCAGAGGTTCTTCCTGGACTGGGCCTGGTTCCTACCCTCCCCATATCAACCAGCTGATTATCCATATCAGTCTCTGATGCTGATGCAGGCTTTATTATTGACAACTCCTCCACACATTGACAAACCAAGCACTGCTGAATGTTCAAATTTGTGGGATGGTCGTGTGTTTTGTCAAGTGCCTGAGAGAACAGTGATGTCTCACAGCAGTAGTGACTTATAATTGCCGTTAATTTTAGCCTGATTGCAATTATTTTAATTATCTTACTGGGTTATAGCTTGACAGTCAACATCCATAAACAAAATGTCACTTCAGGAAACCTGCTAGTTTAATCCCTGAATTGAATAACGGTTCTGATGGAAGTCGGTGTGATGCTTTAGCTGCACTTTTCCAGAATAAATGGTTGTGTAAACATAAAAGAAAGTGTGCTCTATGAGTGGTAATTATACAGATGCTAGCACAACGCATGCTGTCAGTGAATATTCTCTGGATGTAGGTTGGAATGCACTGTAGACTGCTGTTGTTAGCTACCTTTAGCTGTAGTTTGCTGGATGTGAGACATGATAGTTATTTCCATGTATTTTTATGACAAAATTGACAGGTCTAAATATTAAGATTTCTATGACTGAATAACAGGTCTAATTAAACTAAATAAAAAAATTGAAATGAAAATATTTAACTAAATGTGTCTAGTAGGTTTTAGTATTTATTAGATGTTTCAGACATTGCATAAATTCCTTCATATATTTAACAAATATTTCATAAATTTAATAAAGGTTTCTTAATGGTGTCACACATTCAGTAAATGTATGAAATGTGTGTAATGGTATAAAACATTTAAGAACAGAAACTTTGCATAAATGCACAAAATATTTGTTAAGTGTTTAAAAGGCATCCCAGCTTTATTTTCTAATACAATTATTTTACACTGATATTTTTACTTTTATTAATATTCTTATAAAAGTAGAAATATTTAAATACCAGACACAAACACTATAAAATATAAACACTTTTCATTTTGGAACAGAGACCTATATGGAATTTAATACCAGAGCTCTGCTTACAACTGAATGAACTGGAAGTACAGCTCAGCTATCGACTTTAAATGCTTTAGATCAGTTTCCTCCGGTGTTTCAGTCATTTTCGTCTCTCATAAGATTAATGTTCGGGCCATTGATCCGCTTTGTCTGGAGGCCAAAGTGTTGTTATCATTGAGGAGTCAGTGAGAACAGGAAGAGATGTCATTAGAGGGTGCGGCACGGATGGGGAAAGAGAAGCAGGTGGAAAAAAAAGACTTTGCAGGCCTACAGACCACACCCACTCCCACCCAGACCAATAGGAGTACAGAGGATGCTTTGTTAATCACCATGGGCAATCTGACGGACCAACAGTAGTGTTTAGGAATAATTGATTTATTAAGCTATTAAGCCATTTTACCAATAATGTCACCTGAAAGTTATGTTTCTCCTCTGTTTGCACATTCAAAACACAGCAAGGCATATTTTGCGTATTTTTAATGTATCAAAAATGGGGCGTAATTTCTATATCCTCAAAACATCTGACCACCGGACTGAGATGGACCTCAGAACATCATAGCATTGAAGACGCTGTTTCACCAGCCAATCAAGAAACTGTTAACCTTCACATTCTAATCAAACGGTCCTTCTAGCATCGTCACACACAATAAAGAAAATGCAATAATAAACAATGAACAAGTTATGCTCTGTCCATTTATCAGATGTAATCTACATGGAGGGGTACCCAGCAGCACGTCGTCGAGCAGCAGCCCTCCAGTACCGGAAGCAGCCCCTGTAACTAATATAAAATTGTAAACTTTAATGAAATACAAATTGCCAGTACAATAAAGTGGCACGGCAATAGATTAGGCTCAGCAAGACAAGCGGAGAGAGCTTTCAAAAGGAATTTTCTTCAACGAGGAGCGAGGCTGAGAGTGACGCGGCCAAGCGTGGGGGCTCCCGTTGCCATTTGGAAGCGTAGCTAAACGTCTTTCCTTTTTTCCTTTGGCCTGAATCGTGAGCAGTGCCACTCTGGAAACGGTAGAATCTCGGCTCAATAGTAATTATTCCGTCCGAGTGTTAGATAATGGCGTCGTCCCTGCAGCTGTGTCTAAGTCTATAAATCATTAATGTGCCGGTTAGTTCCGGCACGGCCTTAAATGGCGGCCGATCTATGGCAGAAACTCCATGGAGATGACGGGTTCGCTTCACTGAGAGGCGGGAAAAAATGAGGCGGAGAAATTTGCAGACGAGGTTTGGTTCTTGTAAGACCCACGCCCAGACACCCATTATTTGTCATTAAGCTTTATGCAGAAACTCCCCGGTGGTTTTTTTAATGATGCCTACCGGTACCGCACAGTGGCGCGTTTTTATTTTTACTACGGTATTTCAGACGCTAAGGAGAAAATGACAGTGGGAATGAGGCCAGGACCCCTGTAGATGTCTTCTGAGGGTCCACAGAGTTTTAATTGGCCCATCTCTCCCACTGTCTCTCTGTTCTACATTTCTCTTCACAGTCAACGCTCTACGGCAACAACTGTTTTTGTTTTGTTGTTTCTCCCCCCCATAATGCGAGCGAGAGTGAGTGCATGTGCTCACGTATTCGTGTGTGTCCACGTCCAGGTTTTTGCATAAAGAACTTTTACCACACACTTCTGAGAAACATCAAAAACAGAAGAGTCAGGAAAAACCTCTCCCCTGCTGTTATGAGAAAGAAATGTGTAACCAGGAGCATGGGTGTGATTATGGCCTTCACTGCCAACATCCATCTCTGGGTGATCATGGCCTTCACTGCCAACATCCATCTCTGTGGGGCATGACCAGCACTGTGTCCGTGACCATCTCTATGGGGCACGACCAGCACTATGACCATGACCATGACCATCTCTGGGTGATCATGGCCTTCACTGTCAACATCCATCTCTGTGGGGCATGACCAGCACTGTGTCCATGACCATCAGGACCATAACCATCTCTGTGTGATCATGGCCATTTCTGTCCCAATTACTGTAAAGATGAAATGAGCTCCCAGCGCCACCTGGGAGAGGGGGGGGGGGGGGGTCTGAGATGTACCTGTTAGGTGTGGCCAGGGAAAGAGCCAGTAATGCTCTTTCTGTGAGCCCAAGTCAGGGGGGTCGAGACAGTTATACGTTTATGACTCTGTTGTGGTAAATGCGCGCCCTACTTTTTCATGAGCTCATCCTGTGTGGCAAGCGGAAACACAGCCGTGGTACAGACAGGCCAGTGTAAATGTACTGTATAAGTGTGACATCATCACCAGCAGTCTCTCATCACGCTCCTGCAGCACACAAACAGGCCAGAGCAGAGGCTAATTAGAGTGCTGGGGAAAAAAGCAAATACCGTGACAGGGAGAATACATAACCAAGAGGGGCAGTCCAAGAGAGAGGACAGGAGATGAAAGAGATGATGGGGAAGGCGGATGGAAGGACAGAGGAGAGAGAGAGAGAAAGAGAGAGACAGAGACAGAGACAGAGAAAGAAATTACAGGGAAGAATATGACAAGCTGTTTCAACTTTGATTCTGAAGTGCCCTGTTCTTTTGCACTTTATCATTGGTAAGAGCAGTCCTTCCTACTTTATGTCCCACCCACCCATTGCTACACAATGCTTTGAGCTAAGTTGCCATAGAAAGCTACAATAGCTTGCCGTGATATAAAAATGTCATATCTGATATCAGAAATTATGTAAATGTAATTTTTAAATGGCTTTCAGACTGCAGGAGAGGATGGCGAGAAAGAGAAAGGGGAGAGATAGAACAGGGGAGAGAGGTGTGAGGACAGCACAAGTGGCTCATAAGGCACATGACTTTCAGACAGTCATACCCACAATCAGGCTGTGATAGGCCCGTCGATGCTGCAGCCAATCAGGCTGCATCATAACTGCCACTCCACACAGTGGTAGCATCGCTGCCTTGTTGCAATCTTATCATGAACCTAACCCTTTACACCTGGATCACTACACACTACACATGGATCTTCAGTTCAACTGCACACCTGGCAACCATATTGCATCAGTAGACATAAAACGGTGTTACACCTGTGCCTCCCACAGGTAGTTCAAACAGAGGCATTAGTGACAGTCAAACCCCGGACTCAGTCACTGCTCAATCTGCTCAGACGATTTCGCCACAGCAAGGTTAAATGACGTTGATCTGTATTTGGCTCATATTTCATTGTGAAGAACAATATTTTTAATTTGCATCGATCTCCCATTATGGATTGCGTTCCAAAGAAAAGCAGAAAAGAACTCCACCTGCCCCACAAGTCAAGGTCGCCACGGCTCGTTTGATTTCTCGCTTCTCATTAGCCCTTAATCAGATTCGCTCTTTTTTTAATGAAAATAATGCAAATATGTATTTTTAATTCTATTGATCAAATAGTCTCCACTGCAATTGCCTTTTCATTAAAAATCACCTATCATTAATTAAGTAGTTTTACTATTTTACATAAAGCTAGCGAGGGAAGAGGGCAGTGAGAAACAGATCAAACGGCCCGTCTCTAATAAGAGACTCCCGAGCCTCTAATTGAAATGCAAAACTGCCGCTCTTGGCTCCGCCCACAGCAGCCTGCCACTGATGATGGTGAGCGAGGACTCTGCCGCACGCGCTCTGTAGAACCGTCTCCCTCCCGCCATCTCTCTGAGCTGAGGAAACATTCACCTGCAGGGTCACAGATGGGGGTTATTTTCCCCCTTGAAGAATGGCAGGTGAACTCAGATAACAAACTTTACGTTTATCTAAACTGTGATTCAGCCTGTTACCCAGACAAAACTTGGGAAGATTCATCAATATGCAAGGCCTGAACCTCTTTTCTGATGCTTCAGCATCCCAGTTCAACACGCGACTGAGGCTAATCCTCCACGCTGCTGATCGTAACCTGCGTCTCAGCACAGACGGTCTTAATGGCTGAGCCACCTGTGCGCAATGATAAGGGCTCCAGTCACCGCATTCTCCCAGAGGAAAGGTTCCCCTTCAGCCAGCCCGAGCCACACACACATTCTGCCTCTGTGCACAGACGACAGCGAGAAAACAGACGAGCGTTTCAACATTTTATTACTAAAACAAATCTACCAATTCCTGAAGATATGTTATTTTTTTGTGTCATGTGCAAGACTGTGATATGTGGCAATGTTATCATTTAAAACATGGTCAACATTATTGACAGCTGCCTGCTTTTGATTATGATGATAATGAAATCCCAAAAAACTGTCCAAAAAAATCACATTTGAATTGGCAGCTTTTTTTACCTGTGTGTCATTTTCAACCTGTGTCATATCTATTAGCATGCTTGCATCAGATGTGCATTAGGGTCATTTATTTTATTTAAACTTTTTTTTATCACTAAAAATGTATTCACTTTATTACGACATCATAATAGCAGACGCTAAAGCATTTTTACATGTCTTTATAAACAAGGGTAAAACAGAAAAGGGGTTATTGTAATACTGTATTTTTTTTTTTTTTTTTAGCAAGAACATTTCAACAAAGATTTTCAAACTGAATACAGTACAACAGAGAAACCGTTACTAGGGGGTCTACAGGATATGCCTCAAAATGTGGTTCTTCGCTCCGGACCGGGCTTCGATTAAAATACACAGAAAACAAACAAACAAAATGAATCACGTAATGAGCCCCACCACGGCCATGCACGGGGGGGGGGGGGGAAGAGGAGGGGGAAGGGGGGCACATTATTGTGTCAGTCAACTTACGGTAGGATAACGTTTATTTTCTACATCATTATGTTCCAAACGAGAAATAGAGAGAAAGACAGAGAAATAGGGAGAGAGGGGGGAACAGAAAAGAGGACACAAAATCCTTCGGACTTTTCCTTCCTCAGGGTTTGTTTCTGCTGGAAGAGGAAAGAGGAGAGGTCTCCCGTCTGGAGCACTCTTCAAGGTTTGCTGCAGTCATTCTGTATTTCACTTATTTTATTTTATTTTTTTTAACACACTGTCCATTTCTGCGCGATCCTGAGCTCTACAGACTTTCCAAAGACACTGCCCCCTACAGGCCCTGCAAGGCAATTGTGCTGTTTGGAAACAAAAGTGAATTCTGGGAATGATGAAATGGGCAGATTCATAATAATAATAATAATAATAATAATAATAATAATATCAAGAACAGGAGGAATAGAAAAGAGCTTGAGCTGACTGAGCAAGAGACTGGGAGGGGAGTAGGGTCTGTATGTGCTTTGAGGAAGTTCAGAATCTGGAGGAAGTCCATTTGTTTTTGACGGGTCCTTTTTTTTTCTCCACAAACAAAGAGTATGAAATGATTTCAAGATAAGAGAGTAAAAGATTTTTTTTTTTTTACAAGTTGTCATAGCGAAGTGACAGAGTACCAGTAAAGGACACTATGTAAGCGCTCTTTCACTGCAAATGGTGTCCCCCAACCCCCCCCCCCCATCTTGAAGGTGAATTCCGATGACTTGGGACCCCCTCCCCCAACTCCTTGCAGAGAGCCTGTCACGGGGGCGATGGCCTGCCCCCTCCTTAGGCTGGGGGTGCTGGGGGAGGGCGTGGTACTCCTCTCAGTACATGATAGGGGGCTTGATGTAGGGTCTGTTTTCTGTAGGGAGAAACAGGGAGAGGAAAAGACCTAAATTCAGAGCCCAGCTGTAAGATTCACAGTAGCATGAAAGTAACAACACAAAAAGTGACTGGATTTTAACACATGCTTTTTGAGAATGCAATAAGCACCCCCTAATGCAGTAAGCTCCTCTGTCCTGTAAATGGAAGCGCTGCTGTGTCAGTTGAATGTTGTCTTCCTCACGTACAGTAACAGGGATGCTGTGCTGCAGGTCGTGTCGTCCTTTGGATGAGTCATTAAATTTAGATTTTGACTCGCCGTGGTCATGAACAATCCCACTGCACTAATTATAAAGAGCAGGAGGTCACCAGGTGTCCCAGTACATTCCCAACTGGTTTCATTTGCTTAATTTGTCCCTCCTTCTCAAGTTCAGCTGATGTAACCATAATAGAATCGCAAGGACCTTAAAGATCCTTTTGATCTCTGACATCAAGACCTTTGATGTCGTCTTCTGATTGCAGGTGAGCTAGCCTTATACGTCAAACAAAACCAAATGTAGCCTGAGTGAATGCAGGATTGTTTCGTTTCTAACGGCACTGTAAATTCAATTATTTCAATATACGTTTGTCTTCATTTGTCACATTATTTTGTGAGCTTTCATTTTAATTCTGAAAGGTTGAGCAAGTGTATTATTATAATGTGTAATGCTAATGCGATGCAGTCGATAGGATGAGAAGTTGGTTGCGTATAAAAATGAGGAAGTGCCCTCCTAATTAATGCAGTCTGTTAACCTTTCCACGAGATTAGATCATAGGCCTGGTTTGTGTGAAACTGAGGGATTACTTCCAAATCGCACCTGAAACTGTGTTTCTTCACTTTCTATCTGGAGGATCTCCTTCCCTGAGGCCTGGTCAAAACTCCAATGCTGACCCACCATAACATTCTATACAATTTCACCCCAGACTTCATCTGTATTGCATTACATGTCTGTTGCAGAAATGTACAGTGCATGCTGTACAGTGCCTTCCAAAATTATTGACACCCTTTAAGATGAGAAAATGGCTGAATAAAATAAACAAATGAGCTATAATTTTATGCTCAAAAAATGGGAAAACTGTATTCTTTAATTCTATTAAAATTGGTCAGAAAAATAATGTTGTCTTTTAGAGCTTTTTTGCCAGAAATACTAGTGGTGAATTTGGCATTGGAGGAAGGATGTTTATGTTGAAAAGTTTGTCATACAATATGGCAGTGGATCTTTGATGCCATTGTGCTGTTTTGCATCTACTGGTCCTGGTGCTCTGTCAATCATGAACCATGAACACACCCCCCCCCCCCCCCAAAGTGTAAACTGACCACATAATTACTGTTTCGTAATGGCCATCTCAGTCTTTGGACTCACAGTAAACCCCACGAAAAAATTGTGGTTTGAATTGAAGGGTAGTCCACAAGTGCAGAACAAAAAATCTGAAAGATCTTCAGAGATTCTGTTCAAAGGAATGGTCAGAGATCCCCCAGTACATTCACCAATCTCATAAAACACTATAGATGATAATGTATTACTGTCCTTGCAAGAGGGTGCACAAAGTACTGAAAGCTTGCCAGTAATTTTGGAAATAAAGTCTGAGCAATTCCATTAAACAAATACATTTTCCTGACTTTACTATTAGCTCATTACCTGTGTTGTATAATAATTTTGGAGGTCCTGTATGTATGATGCACATGCATATATGATGCATATTGGATGTATGATGTCCAGAATGTCCAAAACTGTCATAACCTTATTCCAAGTCACATATGACCATAGCATTAATGCCCCCAGCAATCCATTCAGATGTAAATCTGAACATCCATAGACATGCACACACAAAAGCATCAACAATATTTTCTGTTCATAATATACGTGCTGTAACAATGTTTCTCAGACAACCTATGGATTTAGTGACTATTTTAATCAAATTTGCATGGGGTATAATATGGGTGATTTGTCATTTAGTATTAGCTGTCAGCAAGAGGAGAGAGATAAAAGGAAACAGCTGGAAACAGCAGTGACAAGAGATACAGGAGAATGCTAATCTCAACGTGGTGGGCTCACTTCATTAGGAACAGGAAATAGCTAATTAGGAAGTAAGTGTTTTGTATTTTTGATAGGTTTGTGTTTGAGTTCTGAACAGATGAGCTAATATGTATTCAGGATGTAAACAAGAACAGCAATCAGAGAGGTAGAGAGAGAGCTGGAAACACTACCCCCTCCCCTCCCCCTCCCCCACCCCAAGGAACAAAATCTAAACCTGGGAACTGCGTGTGTGTGTGAGTGACTGCATGTGTGTGCAAATATGCGAGAGTGTGAAAATGTGTTAGTCTGTATGTTTATGTTTGAGTATTTGTACGTAAATTGTTGTGCATTTTAGTAAGAGTGTGCATGTATGTTTGTGTGTGTGTCTCCGGTTTAGTGTGGGGTGTAAATGGTGCTTTTGGCTATGACTGGTGTGCAGTGCATGTAGCAGTTGACTGTGTCCTTAAAAGGTCAGCATGTGTTTGTCTGCCTTCCGCACTCATCTGTCCAAACACTCTTACACTCTCATGGGAAACGAGCTCTCGCAACTCTCGAAGGACACGCCATGTGATGAAATCCGTGCATATATTTTTATCTGCGACCAGTTTGCTAAACTCGTTTTAAACTCCTTTTTTTGTAATGTATGAAGCTTATTTTGTCAAAAGAACGCTGAAATAAATGTACATCCGGCTCTGGAAATAAACACCCAGGAGCATGAATATGAGGCTGACTGCCTTCGCTGTTTCTGCGGCCGGCTCCTTTTACGCAGCTACACGGGGGGAGAGGGCGTGTGTGTGTGTATTAGAGGGGGTCTCAGAATATCAGCAGCCCAAACGGAACGGCGGATATTCCGGGGCGGGTGATGAAACGTCTGGGCGGCGGCACTCCCAGAGGGAACGCCGCGGCAGAGCGCATCCTGTGACCTCACCGGCGCTCCTAAGCCCCGACGCTCGGGATGAATCACTGAGCCCCGAGCTCCGATTTAACCCCAACATTAGAGCCGCCGCACAGGTTAAGTCTTATTGATTACAGGAATCTGCCCGGCTCCCTCTCTGCTCTACTGTATGTATAATTCCTTTTCTTCAGGGTCTGGCACAACCTTTTTTGGTGCCAATATTCTTTGGTTTTTTGTTCTTTGTTTCCTGAAGCTGCTTTATAAAATGGTCTTATGATCACGTTGCATCTTAAATAGTGGCTTACACAGAAAACGATGAATAAGCAGATCGCATTCTGTGAAATTAAGCAGTAGTTATTTGTAGAATCCCATTTCGATGTTGATATGATTGTATCACTGTAAAGTTTATACTGGACATAAGTTAACTACCTGCTGGTTATGTGGAGATGTTGCAGGTTTGAGGACTGCCCGTGAATCTAGGCGGTGTGCAGGCTTTAAGAATAACCTTTAATTGATAATCAAATTTAGGCATGAGTATCGCAAGAAATGTGGAAATGCAACCTTATTTAGAGGAAGATGGCTGCCATTGGCCGCATTCACAAGATGGGGCAAATGTAAAGCACATTCTCTTGAGTTCAAATCGAAGTTAATTTGTGATTTATACTTCACAGATGCGTAAGACACAGATACGCCACGATAAACCAATGTAAGCACCTTTTTTCAGTCTCAGTTATTTTTATACATCGGGCGTAAGCACAATTTTGGGAAATTATTTTTAAATTACGTTTATAAACGGGGCCCCAGGTTTTATGGTCTTCTCTCCCTCTTTACACAACTTTTCCCAAGTTCTCTGCCTCCTTCACAGCTAACTTTCCAGATTCTTCACTTGCAATTACATATCAGCCCACTTACAGCCAATCCCAACCTGCGGGTCCCATATCATCGCCCTGTATTCTGGGACCCCCTCTCTCAGTCAGGGTAGTAGGACCCCTCTCCAGCCTGCTCGGCACCACAGCGCAGTCTGAGGGGCGCTATGGCACCCCTCTCCAGCCCGCTCGGCACCACAGCGCAGTCTGAGGGGCGCTATGGCACCCCTCTCCAGCCCGCTCGGCACCACAGCGCAGTCTGAGGGGCGCTATGGCACCCCTCTCCAGGCTGCTGGGTTAGCCGGGGCGCTATTGCGCCCCAGGGGCTCCTGTGTTGATCTGCTCCAGGGCTCACTCACCCCCATGTTTCTGCACAGCTTGCAGTTCCCTTACAGCCCATCTGAGCCAGCGCATCCCCTCGTCTTCATACCCCACCACCAATTAGTGAGTAGCAAACTTTAGGAAATGAATTACCCCCCTGTGCCTCATTGCGCCGCTGTTTGTGTTTGTGTGTGTACCTCAATCTGCGTGTGTCTGCGAGTGTATGCTAAAGCAGGTCGTTCCCAGTTTCTGCCTATGGCTGCATATGCATAATTATCTCCGGTAACAGGTACCAGTAATAGGGAAACAAGGGCAATTATGACATGCGAAAATCTCCACGGCGATGAGTAACACTCCTCCTCTGCTCTCCTTCGTCCTCTAGACTTACATATATCTCTCTCTCTTCCGCTACCCCACTTTTCCTCGCCTCCTGTTTTCTCCATTTGCTTGTAAAGTGATGTCATCTTCCTTTGTATTCAGCAGTTTCTCTGACTTCCGCTCGTCCTGATTAATTAAAAACAGTGGGGGGGTCGGGGGGTAACGGGCGGACAGGGGAACCCGAGAACCCCTAAAAGCCTTTTAGCTCTGCTGCTGGAATGGCAGTCGAGCCTCGGTGAGGGCAATCAAATCTAATGAAATCAGTTGTCAGTGCTACGCTTGCAAAACTGAGAAGTCCGACTTGGGAGCAAGCAGAGGTGTAATTAGATTTCTTTTAGCGTAATAGATAAGTGCTGTGAGACGCAGAAGCACTCAGCAAGGCCGCCCCGCTTCGAGCGCGCTCACTCGAGCGCCTGACTGACTCAGTGCACTGACCCCAGGTCAGTCGCCATGGCTCCACTCCACAGTCTGCACTGGGATGGCGGGTCCTACGCCGCTGGTCTCAGATCAGCTACGCCGATCAGATCCCAATCTGGCGGATGTCTCTGACAAGCGCAAGACTCGGATGAGTAATCTGTCCACAGCGGGGAGGGATTAT
Source organism: Anguilla anguilla (assembly GCF_013347855.1). Lineage (NCBI taxonomy): Eukaryota > Metazoa > Chordata > Actinopteri > Anguilliformes > Anguillidae > Anguilla > Anguilla anguilla. The sequence continues at coordinate 30,098,708 of NC_049209.1, forward strand.
GGGTAATACGACGCTAAACTGTCTGAGAGTCCGCCATTGTTGTAGCTGTCAGAATCACAGAGCTCTGCTGATCCAGTGGTTATCTACGGTGGCCCTGAAGTGCTAAACACAACAACAAATTCAAAACACAAATAATGTATGAAAAGGACATGAACAGATGGGAAAACATAATAACATGAGGAAAAATATCAACCCCAAACAGCTAAGCACAAATACAAACAAAAGCATAAAAACAAATAGTGTCACCTTGTATTTTCATTTTTTGCCATTTTGGTTTCTTACATTTACTGAAAATTGTTGTCCAGCTCAACGTACTCTACGTGTCTCAACTCAGCACCTCAGCAAAGCTTATCGTCCTCACAGAAAATTACAGAGAATGCCGACAGCCTTGGCCCTCAAACTATGATACATTTCTACACTGTACTCTTTCCTTAATGGCTATTTGAGAGGATACTGTACATCAGCTGACTAGTAAATAAAAGTGAATGAACAGCTGTTATTAATGACAATAATTAACACAGATTTTCTCATTATGGCCTATTGGAACCAGACCTTGGTCAGCAAGTTAAAATCAAATAGTACAAGTAACTGTAAAGCATAATGCTTTATAGAACATAGTGATAATGATGTCATACTGATTGAGGGAATGGTTTGTCATCCCAAACCAGAGTAACTTTTTGGTCAATTAATGGGATAATCAAGATGTAATTTGACAATCGTAATCTATTTCAGTAAGTTTAAATTCTTAAATGGCAAATTTGTCATTTAAATTAAATAATGACAGTCAGTTCTGAATGAATGTAGCGGCATTGCAGTCAAACATTTGGATTCATACTAAATAGACAATCATATTCAATAGGCCTATTAATGGATAAAACTGTATCCCTTTATTTGTTTGATGTCAATGTTCTATGTAATAACATTAAATATTTTTGTTTCTGTGCAACCAATATTGTTTTTAATAATCAATAATGTAATACTGTTCAAAAGAACCTGTAATTGTGAATCTAACCTAGGGGAGCAATTGTGGAGACAAGGACAAGTACATCATGCCATTTAGTGTGTCATCTGACTGTGTCAGTTGGTAGGTTAGGCCCATCCCAGTACATACTGCGTGTACCGTGAGGGGAAGACAAAACACAATTTAAACATGATTTATTCCCCGTATGTCACTACATAATTTATTCACCACAGTGAGTATGCATCTGTTCCAACGCAAGGAAAAAATAGCTCACCCTCTTATAAAAATTTTAAAATGAAACGATTGCCTGCAGTTAGCGAGTATTAATGAGCTGTTTTGTACAGTAACAGTTATTTGGCCATCATCTGGGAAAAAATACATTTTGGGTCCTTTCAAACACAGAAGAGCACATCCAGGATTATAGCATGTAGTTGTTGTGTGCGTATTAGCAGTTAAGAATGCACTTATGACAAGGAATATGTTGACTATTAAACAAGTATGCATAACAGAACACAGCCTATATTTAGGTCTACTACACTGAAACATTCTCCCGGAGCCCCTGCATCACCAAATGTGTTATTTTTGTAAATTAACCATACTATTTTTTATGAGAATGCTTCCTGAAAAAAAACACACACTTTATATATAGATCTATATGATAAAGAGGAGGAAGAAATTGTGAATTTCAGCTCATTTTCTGTGTCAACAGCGCTCTGTCTAACATAGAACCTAATCAGCAGCAGGTTTAGATAATACACAGGGTCTCCAATTTTTCCAAAGCATGTGACCCACAGAGATTTAAACTTGCATTGCAAGTTTCAATATCGTTGTGGGGTCCCCATAGGCACTCAATTAGCACAATGACCTGACTAATCGTACAATTATTGCTAATTGTGACCCTTATGAAAGCAATTCATACCCGCTCGGCACACTGAACACAGACAGGTGGGATGTATTCTGCATTTCATCCATACAAGCACACAAAAAACAATCAACTATAGTCTTGTATGGAAACCAACAATAAGGGGGAATAATGTGAGAGCAGGGAACAAGAAAGCTTTGAATGGCACATGGAGGTCATCCATGATTTAACTGATACATCTTTTAAAATGCAAACATTCCACTAGAGAGCTGGATAGCCCCAACTTACATGCATTTCAATCAATGGTGGGTCAATCCCTTTTGAAAAATCACTTAGGCTGAAGTATGTGAGGTGGGCTGCTGATGCACGTAAAGTAAAATCTAAAAAAGTTGGCCAATCATCTGACAGCATCCCTGTAGTCACAGATAAGTCAAGAGATAGCGCAATTTTGTACATTTTATTAGCATTTTTACAATGTGTGACTGCAACTTACTTTTTTGAAAGTATAGACGGAAACCCCCCAAAGGCTTCATGCTAAATGTAGTCCACTTAACCTGCATTGCCCGCATTGTGGCACTGGTGAGCTGTGAGTGGCGTTTGGCCAAGCAATTTCTCCAAAGTTCTTGGGAGTTGTTAAGAAGGTTCCTAACCCTTGTCCAAGCAGAAATTTGTGCTACACGACGCTTCTAAGAAACACAATAACAAAGCCAGGTTCAGACCGACCAATAAAACTCCCACCTGAGCCATGCAAAACAAAATTTGGGAGCTGCTATTCTGCTGTGTCGTGCCATTCTCAGCACCTCAATTTCTATTACATATTTGTGGACATGGAGATGGGCATTTCACCAAATACTGCTATGCTGGCATAGCTCAGGGCATGCTCTAGGGACAAGGGTTTAGGGGCACTGCTCAGGCTAATCGTGGAACATGGTAAATGATCCCCGGGTTTGAGATTAGAGAATAAGAAATCATATTCTGTGAAATGTACAAGACTGAACAACTGAAAAATGAATACCAAACACTGGCTCAGCAGAGGCACAGCACAGTCAAAACAATAAATAGCCAATGTGTCAAAACATTCAGAGAAGCTGTGGAAAAACTGACAACGTATTACAACACCGATTCACTCCAAAGCAAGTGTGCATACTTGACTTGACAAACTCCCTCTGGCCTCAATTTCAGAATTTGACAAAAGTTGTTCTTCCAAACTCCTCAATTGCAACTTATTTATGCACAAAAAACAGAACTGCAATCGCAATGGCACTAGAGACGTTCTGGGCCAGAAGCAAGAAAATCATTCCATATATTGCACAGAAAAACTATATTAGACCAGAAACTTGGTGGGCACACTGCATTCTGTACTAAAGCAGTTTGGTCTTGTTCTGCATCTACAGTAAGAACTAAGACTGTTCTTGTGCTAAACTCATGCTAGTCTCCAGCTAATGGTACATTATGTTTCCCCACTTGTTTTGGTGTTTGTCTTTATGTTTCGTATTTGTTTCTCTGTGTCATTTTGGCACAGTTATCAGTTACCCACGGTTACTCTTTTATGATGGCAGATTTTGCTGGTCATACAGAAAGATATGACATTCATTTTGGAAGTAAACTGATTCCAGATAATTTGTAATTTCCTATAGCTCTGGGATAGTTTTTTTGGGGAAGGAAGGAAAGGAGTGAGTCAAATTAAACAGAACCCCGTGTGCTTTCATCAGCGTGGGAGGTTTTAATGCCCATTATTTGGCGCTCATGTGAACTTCAAGCAGCAAGCATCGCATAGCCGGAATGAATGCGCTACACCTGGCGTGTCCATCACTGTGTGTGATTATAGGCTTGTACATGTCAGTGATTACAATGCATCTCATACACTACACTGACAGTGCACAAAAACGTGTACAGCACTGACACACACACACACACAAGCACACACACACACACGCACATGCGCACACACACATACACACACACAGACACGGTGAAACTCTGTATACTTTGGCTGAGTGTGCATTCTGCTATTTTTCATGCCTTTATATTGCGTTTAATTCAGGCACCTATAACATTTTTGATGATGTGGTTGAAAGAAGTAATTGTGACAGGTTCTTACCATTAATTTGTTAGACCATGAATTTTTCTCAGTGGCAACCATCCCCTAACCCCAAATGTTTCAGTATGTGTGTATGTATCTATGTGACTCTGTGTGTGTGTGTTTGTGTGCGTATGCGCGTGCGTGTGTGTGTGTGTATGTTTGTGTGTGTGTGTGTGCGTGTGTGAAATTGGCTCAGTGAAATGAGTCTTTCTTTTACACTGAAGGTCCTTGTAGCTTGTGCACAAGTTTAATGGAAAGCCCTGTAAATACATGCATTTATTCATCTATCCTGTGCCATGAATAGGATCTACTTTACTGTCTGAACATCAGCTTCAAGTGCATTAATAATAGGTTCCATTTATCAAACGGTTTTTTTTCTTTTATATTTGTGGGTTTAAAATGTGGAAGGGGGGAGGGTGGGAGCCTGCACAATAAATTACAAACAGGAAACGGGAATCAAAGAGAAAGGGGGCAGGGAGAGAGTGATCAGAAACAAAAGAATGATCTGAATGCAGCGATACGCGCAGGGCAGACATGGAGAACTTCCTGTGTGGGGCTCCTCTGGTTAGCGTCAGCACTGATCTCATTGGTCAGCCTCGGCCAGCGTGCCCTGACCCATGTGCCAGGCACATGTGCAGAACAGGCTTAGCACACACTTAACGCTCAGTTTGGCGGTTTCTTCACATAAACCATGTGACCTTGTGGACAGGACGGCTACAGCGAGGTGAGAGATATCCCAGCTCTCTCTCTGAGAGTAGAACATGGTTTGGAACCAAACCAAACGTGAGAGGAGGGCCCTGAAGCCCAACACTATTGCCTATCTGCCTCAAAACACGGGTGAGGACTGGGAGCTGTCAACCACTGCAGTGCTTCTGCATCACTGCACAAATACATTACTCTGCTGCTGCATTACTGCAGAAATGCATTACCGCACTGTTGCATTACTGCAGAAATGCATTACTGCACTGCTGCATTACTGCATAAATGCATTAATGTGCTGCTGCATTACTGCAGAAATGCATTACTGCACTGCTGCATTACTACATAAATGCAGTAATGTGCTGCTGCATTACTACATAAATGCATTAATGTGCTGCTGCATTACTACATAAATGCATTAATGTGCTGCTGCATTACTACATAAATGCAGTAATGTGCTGCTGCATTACTGCAGAAATGCATTACTGCACTGCTGCATTACTGCATAAATGCATTAATGTGCTGCTGCATTACTGCAGAAATGCATTACTACATAAATGCATTAATGTGCTGCTGCATTACTACATAAATGCATTAATGTGCTGCTGCATTACTACATAAATGCATTAATGTGCTGCTGCATTACTACATAAATGCAGTAATGTGCTGCTGCATTACTACATAAATGCATTAATGTGCTGCTGCATTACTACATAAATGCATTAATGTGCTGCTGCATTACTACATAAATGCATTAATGTGCTGCTGCATTACTACATAACTGCATTAATGTGCTGCTGCATTACTACATAACTGCATTAATGTGCTGCTGCATTACTACATAACTGCATTAATGTGCTGCTGCATTACTACATAACTGCATTAATGTGCTGCTGCATTACTACATAAATGCATTAATGTGCTGCTGCATTACTACATAAATGCATTAATGTGCTGCTGCATTACTACATAAATGCATTAATGTGCTGCTGCATTACTACATAAATGCATTACTGTATTGCTGCATTACTACATAAATGCATGAATGTATTGCTGCATTACTACATAAATGCATTAATGTGCTGCTAAATTCCCACACGACTGAATTTCTGCACTGCCATATTACCATTCTAATGCACTACTGTACTAGTGTATCATTTGACAGTTTAATCACTCCTCTCAGTCCTGCTCTGACACATCAGAGATATCTCCACTTTCTCCTGTTTGCTTTTTTAAAGGATTTGTTGAAGGATTATTAAGGGATTATAAAAGTTATCAAAGTTATTTTTAAGGATTTGGTGAGATCAACACCAGCAAAGTACAAAAACGATGTAAATTACGACATACAAATGAGATCACCCGTAAGCCAATTCAAAAGTGGTTTGTGTGGCGTGCGGCTGTCACAGGCTAAATCGTTTATCGCTGGAGTGCAAGAGGAACGGTATTAAAGAATAATCCAGGGAAGCTGTGCCCCACAGAGATGAGGAGGCAGGGGGTAGAGGGGTGGAGACAGGTGGAGAAGACAGGTGTGCAGGAGAAGTCAGGTGGAGGAGACAGAAGAAAGGTATGCGGGTGTAAGAGTGGAGATAGGTGGAGGAGAGAGGTGTATTGGGGGGGGCGGGGGGAGACAGGTGCAGGTGTCGCAGCTCACCTTGTACAGCAGAGTTCTCCTGCTGGCTTCCATTGTGTTCAGTCTCAACATCTGGAATCACTGCCTCTGGAAATCAGACATTTAAATACACCCTGAACACCAAACTCACATTTAAATACACCCTGAACACCAAACTCACATTTAAATACACCCTGAACACCAATCACATATTTAAACGCTCTTATCAGCAAACACATATTTAAATACACCCTGAACACCAAATACATACTCACAAAACGCTCCTTTAAACATACCCTTAATACCAAACACCTATTAAATAGTTACTCTTATCATCATACACACAATCAAATGCACCCTAATACCAAACACATATTTAAATACTCTCATCACCAAAAGTGCATTTAAATACACCCCAAACACCAAACACATATTTAATTACATTCTTACCACATAAACACATTCAAATACACCCCTAATACCAAACATATTTAAATGCCCTCTTATGAACGTACACAGATAAAGATGCACCCTTGATACCAAATACATATTCAAACACACACTTGATACCACAAACACATTTAAATAGTCCGTTAATACCACGCACACATTTAAGACACTAGCAATACCATACACACATTTAAATACACCATTAATGGACAGAAAACTCTCAGTAATGATGTGATCCAGTGGTCTGTTTATTTCCACGAGTGAGCCTGCTCATTTAGTACATTACTGTAACCATGTTTCAGGTCTAAGACACATTTAATGACGGGTTGTTGAGTATCTATTAAAGCTTTATATGTGACACTGGAGTAAAGTGTGCTCTGTAATGATATTTCACAGGGCAGTAGTTAGTAATGGCTCTGTGAGCTGTAATGGGATTTGTCTACCTTTCCATGCAGAAATGTCTCAACAATTCAGCAGGCAATCTATTAGCAGACTTTATTGGTTGATCATCAGCCCCGCAGTAACGTTACATGAAAGGAAACATGGCGCTTCGCCGTAATAAATTCCAGTTTAATCAGCCTTGGAAATAATTGCCCTGGCCTCCGAAATGGTTGCAGATGTGTGCTGGGCTCTTGACATGTTTTATGTATTTTTTTTTCTTCCTGATACTGTTAAAATATTCGAAAATAAACAATGGAGAATCATGGGGCTATTAAAGCAATCTGCGGGTTTAAGCGGGTGCGTTTAGCCGCGCGCGTGATTAGTATCTGTCTCCTCTTCCTGCGCAGGGCCAGCGGAAACGATCCCGCGTTATAACAGCGGCTGCAGCAGCGGCGGCAGCAGCCGTATAAAAAAAGAGCCATAATGGAGCGGAAAGGAAAGAAAGAGGAGGAGAGAAAGGAAAAGAAGAAGGGGGGGAAGGAAACGAGGGTGAAGGTGAAGAGGAGGATGTAGAGAGGGAGGAGGAGGAGGAGGAGGAGGAGGAGGAGGAGGAGGAGGAGCATGAGGAGGAGCAGGAGGCTGACCGTTGAGACTCATGCGAAGGGTCTCGGGAGAGGTGGCCTGTTTGAGCGCCTGCTCCACCTGTTCTCGCCGCTTGGACTCAAACTCCAGCGCCTCCTGCAGTTTCCTCTTCGCCTTCTTCTCCTTCTTCAGCCGCTTCTGTATGGTGGCTGAGAGAGAGAGGGGAGAGAGAGAGTGAGGGAGGGAGAGAGAGAGGGAGAGAGAAAAAAGAAAAAATAGATTTTGTTAATTAATTGATTTATCTTTTGGCAATAATTACATTTGTATTTCATGCCAATAATGTAACTTGAATCTCTTTTTTCGAGACACAGAAGTCATGCCCCTGTGCTCCCCATTCTTCCTGGACCCCATTTTCCATGCATCCCCCTGTCCCTTTCCCAGCTGCAGGGTGAACGTTGCAAACGCCTGAATGCCTGTGGCCCCGTGTAAATGAAGGCGGGCTCAGGAAAAAGCCAACAGCACACAGGAAGTGATGTCAGTGTGAAACAGGCAAAGCAAGGCCCGGGGTGTGAGATGAGCACATGCACAGCCAAGCGAAACTCATCCCACCAATCAGCAAACAGCGGCCAGCCTCCACCGCCCGGCACAAATTCACAACATCTCTAATTACAACTGTTTTATTGGCTAAATTATTACTTTCCTCCCCCTTTATTAAAAATACATTTGGATAACATGCAATACGATAACAGGCATGGCTAATAAATTATTAAAGTGGCTGTGCAGACTGTTGAAGCTGTTAGCGAGGTGGCTAATTGCCTTAATTTCTTGGCTCGGGATGAAGAGCCAGACTCAGTTTTTAAACCAGCACTAAAGCATGGCAAACCAAGCCAAGAAGCACACACATTCTGAGAGGATTTTCTATTTATCTGCATTTATTTATGCTGGGATTCAGATCCAGGACAAAGCCAGAATGCGGGAATCACGATGATAAACACAAAAGTGTGCACATCTCTCTTCTCTCGTCACTCTCACACACTCGAAAGACACACACTATACACGTACATGCTCCCACACACACACACACACACTCTTACCTCTGCTCTGTAGCTCGGAAGTGAGCTGTCTCTCCAGACTCTCTCGCATTTCTCTCTCTCTGTAGAGCTCCATCTTCAGCTCCTTCTTCTCTTGTTGAACCTGCTTCTCCTGCACACGGGCATTATCCACAGCCACCTTCAACAGGCCCTGAGACACACACATGGTTGTTAACCACAGCCACCTTCTTCAAAGGGCCCTGAGACACACACACACACACACGCACAGACACACACACACGACACACACGAACACGCACACACATGTGCGCTCACATACATACACACACACACACAGAAAAACAGGCTTTATGCTGCTGCAGATGTAGGGGACTATGTTGATATTCCTGGGTTGCTATGGTGATATCATAGCTGTGGATGTTGGCAAATATGGCGGCAGTAATTACGTGGCATACCTGGATGTTGGTTAGCAGTGTTTCCACAGAGGACAGCCCATCCGCGAAGAGGAAGGGGGCGGGAAAGCCCGGAGGCAGGGCTTGTCCAGCCAGGGGCAATTTGTCAAAACCAGGTTTTGTCATGGGCATCAGCTGAGCCTCATCTGCACAGAACAGAGAGAGACATATGTTACACACACACACACACACACAGTCACACACACTCATACACTCATATACACACATACACACGCACGCACACACACACACTCACATACACTCATATACACACAGTGACACACACTCACATACATAATACACACACATACACGCACACACATACAAAACTCACTGATGCACAGACACACACACAAAGCACACACATACATGCAAACATTCACATGCACACACAGCAGACACATGCACTCACACACAATCACATACACAATACACACACACTCACATACACACACAACACACATACACATTTCATATACACAACAAACACACACATAATACACACACAACACACATTCACAAACACAAACACACGCAAGAGCACACTTACACATTCAAGTACACACACACAACGCACACACACAACACACCACTCAAGACCACACTCACACACACACACACACACAGGCACACTCACGCATTCATGTTCACACTTCCAGTGTGTGTAGTCTGTATGTGCACTGTGTGTACAGTGTGTATGTAGTCACATGGGTAAATAAAGGTTAAATTTTAAAGATGTAGTGTAAGTATAATATGTGTGTTGTCTGCGGGCAGTCTGTGTGTCGCGTGTGCGTAGCGTGTGAGCGGCGTGGGCGCCGCCGCCGGTTGGCCTGGCCATAACCCGCGTGCAGTAGTTAATCTTAACAGAGCTAAGAGCACCGCGCCGGAGTCAACCACCGAAAGGAGGAAGAGCATCATATTTTACCCTCCCACGCCCCCTTGGCCCCCGCCCCTCCCCCCGCCTCCCTCCCTGCCGCCCGCCCCCCCGGCAGCCAGCCCGGCGAGAGTGCTGCAGACTATGATTCATCCGGATAATCTGGCCTGCGAGATGACAGCAGCCATCGCAGCTTCCCAGGGAAGACGGATAGGACAGCCAGGGTGGGGATTGTGATGACACTGTATCACAGGTCAGATCGATTTCCCGCGTCACCCTCGGGCCGGCCGGATAACCCCGCACTCCATCCTGCCCATTGTTCATATTCCACCTGTCCCACAAGCAATAAATTCTCCCCCACACTGGAAAGGGCATTAAAGTAAAGAGAGAGGGGGGAAAGCCAGATTCCACCCCAGCCCCCCCCCCCCCCCCCCCCCCTCCCCACCTGACAGTCTGTGATTAAGTTTTTCGTACCGACTGAAAGTGGTTCACAGATCAAGGTCACACAGATATAGTGTGAAGACGAGAGAGAGAGAGAAAAGAGTGGGAGAGAGAGAGAGATAGAGATAGAGGGGGAGAAGAGAGGGAGGATGAGGGAGAGAGCAAAAGAGAGGGAAAGAAAAACAGAGAGAGAGAGGGAGAGAGAAAGAGATAGAGGGAAAGGCAGAGAAAGAAGGAAAGAGAAGGGAGAAGAGAGGAACAGAAAGTGAACCAGGGTATGGGGGTGTGAAGTTAGTGCTGGGTTTGCTTGGGTAAATAAAAAGAAAGCCCAAAAGCATCATGGGATGAGTTTAGCGCTAGCGTGGCATTAGCATGGCAGCGTTTATCAGGGGTTTCGCTCTGCCGGCTTATCTGCGGCGGCGGTAATGGGAAACAGCCATGGGTTCGACCCGGTCCAGCGGCCGCCCGGCCCCCGCGCGCGCAGCCGCGGAATGACTGATTAACACTTCACCCGCGCCTCCTGGACCGCCCCACGCCCGCCCGCCCCGCACCCCGCACCCCGCACCCGCGGCAGGGCCGGGGCGCTCCGGAACGGGGGCTGGAGGTCGCGTTTAAAAGCCTCGTCTCTCACCCCGCCTTCTGGCCCCCTCTCTTCACCTAATTGCTGCTCCCTTTTAAACGACAGATTTATCTTCCCGCTGCTGGTGATAGCGCGCAGTTCAATTCATCCTCTCTCTCTCTCTCTCTCTCTCTGCCCAACAGGAAAAAAAAGAAGCTGTGACATTTACAAAGTGCCCTGGTTCTGTCCTGGTCGGTGTAATGTGCAAAAGTAATGATACACGGCGCATTAGCCCGGGCCGCGGTGTTTACCATCGGCCGCGGCGGAGAGGACGCGCGCGACCGCCACAGCGACCGCGAAAGAGCGGAGAGGCGGGAACAGAGCCGAGCTCTCGCCGCTCGGCCGACGTGCCCCCGAGCGTCACGCGCGAACGCTAACGCTCGCGATAACGACAGAACGCTCGCTAACCATCCGCACCGTCCGTGCGCTCTGAAAGGGACCCTCTCTTAAAGACGAGGACCTCACTTCCATAAAAACCCGCAAGTGATTAAGCAGCGGCGTCTTCAAAACGCCGTCCCCGCATCCCCTGCCCCAACCCCCCGCCCACCACCTCCCTCCACCACCCCGCCACACAGATAAATAAATAAATAAACAAAGAGACGTGGGGGGAAGTGTGGCTTCCTTTTAACACAGCGCACAACTCAATCAATTATTAAGCAATCTGACCTTTTATTTCCGTGTCCTAAAAATAAAGACAATATAATGCGTCTAGGAAAAATGAAAAAGCTCCAACAAAAGGAGAACGTTTTTAGAGGGCCACCAAGCCCATCAAGTGGAAGCAAAGCTCTCAGGGAAAAAAAAAAGACCAAAATGGGAGAGGGGGGGAAGGTGGGGGAGGTTTGGGGAGGGGCTGGACTTAGAGAGCTATGGCACTTACGGAACAGTGTGGTCAGAGAGTGTAGTGACACATCGTCCCCCTCCCTCCTGCCCCCCCTCCCCACGCCTCTGTGCAGGACAGGGAACGCCTGCTTCCCTTACAGGCTGCCATTAAACACCACGACAACAGGTAAATCTGCACCATCCCATTTCATCCACAAGCGACCTGTCCATCCGTCACCTCCTCCGCCTCCCCGTCACCTCCTCGTCCACCTCCTCGCAACCTCTCCCCCCTCCCCTATTACCTCCCTCATCTCCTTCTTCACCTCCGTCCCTCCCCGCGACCTGCTCTTCCTCCACCTGCGCCACCTCCTCCACCCTTTGCTCCCGCCTCCTCCCTCCTCCCCCCTCTCCCCCTGCTCCTCCGCCTCCTCCGACCGGCCTCCTCGACGCTCTCTCCCCGCGTGACGCGCCCGGCGAGGAGGGCGGGCCTCCGCCTGCTCCATATGGGCGAACAGATGCCCGAGTGAAACAAGGCGGAGGGGAAAAAACAGCGACGGCGGAGCTTCTCCCGCATTAAATGCGCCGCTTTCTCCTGCGTGTTTTACTGCGCCTTCTCCCCGACGGCTCCCCTTCCCCGCTACGTCTCCGCGCGCGTGCTGAGGAGAACGTCTGCTGAATATTCAAAGGAACCTAATTAGGGGGAGATTTAGCGCGGGCCCCAGCGATACCGTAGCGGAGCGGTAGCATAGTGGCACTAGAGTGTCCCTCTACTGGGGTTAAACACACAGCACTGGAACAGGATCATTACCATAATGACCATAATAAAGATGAAAGCAACGACAAATACATCTGTCACTATTTACATTTTTTGGGGTACGGCGCACCTTTTCGGTCTCTGTGTGTAGTTATCACAAAGCCCTGCAACTGTATATTGCAGTATAAAGCCTTAAGCCTTAAGAGTGAGGGCCCCGATGTCACACGGGCCTTGCGACCTCCTCGCCCCACACGGATCGCTCTCTCGCCACGGCCGCCCCAGAGCCTCCTCCCGACCCCCTTTCCGCCGACCCTCCGCAAAACCTCGCCGGCGCCTACCGGGAGAATTCGGGCACCTCACGGAAAAATCCCAGGCTTCCCTTGGGCTGGTCGCTGTAGCGGCTCCAACGCGGCGGCGTCTCCCATGAGCCTCCTCTGCACGTCAGCCCCCCCGAATCAGCCGCTCGCGGGGTTCAGACAGGGAGCGGGCCCCGCAGCCATCCAGCGGCAGCCCTGCCGACAGAGCCAGCGTCGCAGGAGGAGGGGGGGAGAGACGTGTCTCCTTCCTGCCAACAATCTATTTATCCCCAATAAGACAACAGGCACCCGGGGAGCCGTAAAGCTTGGGAACAAAATGTCTTCCTAGTATTTATAGTTCTCTCAGAAAAATAATAATATTAAAGAGGAGCAGGAGAGAGCCGAGATGTGGGAAGCTTGGGAGGCATCTGTGACAGGTGCTGCCCTAGTCTGTTTGAGACAGCAGCTCCGTACAGCATTATTACAGACACACACACACACGCATACTCTCACACACACTCATACACTCACACACATTCATACATACATACACACACACACGCATACTCTCACACACACGCATACACTCACACGCACACTCACACACACTCATACACTCACACACATTCATACATACATACACGTATACTCTCACACACACTCATACACGTTCATACATACATACACACATATACTCGTATACACATACACACATTCATACACACATACGCACACTCATACACTCACACACAAATACAAACTCACACATATTGACATATGCATACACACATAAACACACTCATACACTCATACACACACATATAATCACACACATTCATACACACACTCACACACACATGCACACTCATGCACACGCATACAAACACTCACACATACACGCATACACACATGCACACACAAATGAGCACAGATGCGCACGCAGACACACACACTCACACACATCACACACAAATGAGCCCACACGCACACGCGCACACGCACGCACGCACGCACACACACACGCACACTCACTCGCTCACGCACACATACTTAGACATTCAGTTTAACCTAAGGACCGGTAGCCGTTAAAGGAGTCAGATTTAAAAGCCCAGGGTTCCGCAGCACAGTGAGACACAGACATAACTCTGAGCAGAACAGCCTGCCCCGAGGAGACAGGTACAGTGCAACTGTGGGCAGAACTATTTGCCCTGCGGTAATCTACACCTCAATAAAGAAAACATACAGCATGGCTATAGCCCCCGGCCACACTATTAATCTGCTTCAAACAGCCCTGAGAGCTGTGCATTAGCTCTGCGTTATACCAGCCCGGAATAGCACGGCTGGCTGCTACATTAAAACCAGGCTCAGAAACCCGCAGCAAACTTAACGAGCTTAAGCAAGTCGACAAATCGCAAACGGTCATTATTTCCAGAAGATGAAAGCGTGACAATAAAACGTAAAACAAAAAAAAAAGGGAGTTCATTTATTATATATTAACTTTTAACTGCCATACATTGAGCAGTTTAAATATTAAAACTGCTAAACCGTTAAAGAAGGAGGATTTAAAGGATTTAAAGCAGCAGTAAGTCCTGTCTGCAAGCGGGAGACAGGCCTGTAAAAACTGCAGGTAAGAACAGCACTGCAGGTAAGTCAGTGCAGAGTAAATCCACTGATCACACACTGCAGTATAAATCCACTGATCACACACTGCAGTGTAAATCCACTGATCACACACTGCAGTGTAAATACACTGATCACACACTGGAGTGTAAATCCACTGATCACACGCTGCAGGTAAGTCAGTTCAGTGTAAATACACTGATCATATACTGCAGTGTAAATCCACTGATGACACACTGCAGTGTAAATCCACTGATCACACACTGCAGTGTAAATACACTGATCACACACTGCAGTGTAAATCCACTGATCACACACTGCAGTGTAAATCCACTGATCACACACTGCAGTGTAAATCTACTGATCACACACTGCAGTGTAAATACACTGATCACACACTGCAGTGTAAATCCACTGATCACACACTGCAGTGTAAATCCACTGATGACACTCTGCAGTGTAAATCCACTGATCACACACTGCAGCGTAAATCCACTGATCACACACTGCAGTGTAAATACACTGATCACACACTGGAGTGTAAATACACTGATCACACGCTGCAGGTAAGTCAGTGCAGTGTAAATACACTGATCACACGCTGCAGGTAAGTCAGTTCAGTGTAAATACACTGATCACACGCTGCAGGTAAGTCAGTTCAGTGTAAATACACTGATCACACACTGCAGGTAAGTCAGTTCAGTGTAAATACACTGATCATATACTGCAGGTAAGTCAGTTCAGTGTAAATACACTGATCACACATTGCAGTGTAAATCCACTGATCACACACTGCAGTGTAAATACACTGATCAAACACTGGAGTGTAAATACACTGATCAAACACTGCAGGTAAGTCAGTTCAGTGTAAATACACAGATCACACGCTGCAGGTAAGTCAGTTCAGTGTAAATCCACTGATGACACACTGCAGTGTAAATCCACTGATCACACACTGCAGTGTAAATACACTGATCACACACTGCAGTGTAAATCCACTGATCACACACTGCAGCGTAAATCCACTGATCACACACTGCAGTGTAAATACACTGATCACACACTGGAGTGTAAATACACTGATCACACGCTGCAGGTAAGTCAGTGCAGTGTAAATACACTGATCACACGCTGCAGGTAAGTCAGTTCAGTGTAAATACACTGATCACACGCTGCAGGTAAGTCAGTTCAGTGTAAATACACTGATCACACACTGCAGGTAAGTCAGTTCAGTGTAAATACACTGATAATATACTGCAGGTAAGTCAGTTCAGTGTAAATACACTGATCACACATTGCAGTGTAAATCCACTGATCACACACTGCAGTGTAAATACACTGATCACACACTGGAGTGTAAATACACTGATCAAACACTGCAGGTAAGTCAGTTCAGTGTAAATACACAGATCACACGCTGCAGGTAAGTCAGTTCAGTATAAATGCACTGATCACACACTGCAGGTAAGTCAGTTCAGTGTAAATACACTGATCACACACTGGAGTGTAAATACACTGACCATACACTGCAGGTAAGTCAGTTCAGTGTAAATACACTGATCACACGCTGCAGGTAAGTCAGTTCAGTGTAAATACACTGATCACACACTGCAGTAACTGTCCCTGTACCAATGCAGTGCAGATGACCTGGGAAGGTAGGGGGACAGAGCCTGGACTCATTTGGACCTGGAGGTGTGACATAGAACTCAAAAGGAAACGTTAACAGTTAATTTCTTTACAGAAATGAACTATTCAATAAATAAATAAATAAATGAGGAGGAAGAGAGGCAACAAAGCATGTTTTTAATTAGAGCCAGTTTTAGCATGTTGCTTCGCCTGCTTAACACTGCATCCTTAGAAGCTGATGAATATTCCTCCATTAAATTAACTCTAATGAGGTTTTTTTTGCAAGTTAGCCTTTGAATAGTGATATATGGAATAATAAGTATATTTACTGGGTCAAAATGTACCTACATAACCTGCTGAGGTGGGGAGTATGAAGCAGTGTACAGAGTCAGCGACTGCGCGAGTGAGCTTGTGTGGATGAGACAGTGTTGGTTAGACAATGTGTGTGAGACAGTGTGAGTGAGACAGTGTTGGTGAGGCAGTGTGTTTGAGGCAGTGTTGGTGAGATAGTGTGGGTGAGACAGTGTGAATGAGACAGTGTGGGTGAGACAGTGTAAGTGAGACAGTGTGGGTGAGACACTGTGTGTGAGACAGTGTGGGTGAGACAGTGTAAGTGAGACAGTGTGGGTGAGACAATGTGTGTGAGACAGTGTGAGTGAGACAGTGTTGGTGAGGCAGTGTGTTTGAGGCAGTGTTGGTGAGATAGTGTGGGTGAGACAGTGTGAATGAGACAGTGTGGGTGAGACAGTGTAAGTGAGACAGTGTGGGTGAGACACTGTGTGTGAGACAGTGTGGGTGAGACAGTGTAAGTGAGACAGTGTGGGTGAGACACTGTGTGTGAGACAGTGTGGGTGAGACAGTGTAAGTGAGACAGTGTGGGTGAGACAATGTTGGTTAGACAGTGTAAGTGAGGCAGTGTTTGTGAGACAGTGCAGGTGAGACAGTGTTGGTTAGACAGTGTGTGTGAGAGTGTTGGTGAGACAGTGTGGGTGAGACAGTGTTGGTTGTGCGTGAGACAGTGTTGGTGAGACACAGTAAGTGAGGCAGTGTTGGTTGTGTGTGAGACAGTGTAGGTGAAACAGTGTGAGTGAGACAGTGTTGGTGAGACAGTGTTTGTGAGACAGTGTGAGTGAGACAGTGTTGGTGAGACTCAATGGGTGAGACAGTGTGGGTGAGACAGTGTTGGTTGTGCGTGAGACAGTGTTGGTGAGACACAGTGAGTGAGGCAGTGTTGGTTGTGTGTGAGACAGTGTAGGTGAAACAGTGTGGGTTAGACACTGCTGGTGAGACAGTGTTGGTGAGACAGTGTTGGTGAACCAATTTAGGTTAAGAATGGGAGAATATCTGATATGGTTGCTTCACCACAGTGTCTGTTATGCAAATGATCAGTGCACCATGGGTGGCACTGTAGCATAATGCTTAGGGGGAACTGGGGTTGCAACTCCAAAGTTGCAGGTTCGATTCCCAGGCGAGGAACTGATGTTGTGTTTTTGAGCAAGGTACTTGACCTGAATTGCCACACATAGAGTAAATATCCAGCTGTATAAATGGATTGTGTGTGAAATGAATGCAGGCTATTTAAGTGGCTGAGGATAAGCATGTGATAAATGTCAAAAACATAATGTAAATTATGTTCCAAATTTCAGGTCTCCATAAATATAACAAAAACAACAGTTATAGCACCGGCCTGAGCCCAAATAAAGGGCATATTGATTGCATGGAATACTCCAATAGCTTCCTACAAACACGCCAAGTCTCATGAGTATCTGATAAAGCACACCATTTATATAGCCATGGCAGAGGAAACGAATGAAACTAAATGAATAATAAACATCTGACAATGGGGTCTCTGCCCCCGTAATAATCGTAATGGCGGTCAGAGTTGTTATTGTGAATTTAAAGAGACAGGTAATTGTGTCTGAAATTCACATTCTTGCTCCAGCACTTTCGTCATTGGTTTTAGTCCAGACTCATTACTTTAGAAGCCTTTATATCTGGCGCTCCTCGTTGGGCTCTGAAGAGAAGGGGACAGCGCGTCTCTGTCTTTAGCGCACAGTCTGAATATCAGGCTGTGCCAGCGGGAGAGCGCCGGGCAGCACTAATTCAAACAAGCAGGTGTATCAGACCGCGCGCTCGGAGGACACTGCCGTCTGTGGACCGGCGAGCGCGGACCGACGGCGCTCTCCGCATTCCTGGCGCCCGATCCGATCCGCGGGACGCGGGCAGTCTGCTGGCACGGCTGCTTTTGGAGCGGGACTCGGTGGGCGTGTCGGCCCGCTCGGGGGAGGGGGGGGGGGGGGTTGGGGGGCATGACAGACTGGCACCGCCGGTGTGCCAGCTCCCCTGTCCTTGCCAGGATGCCACACGGGCCTGGGGTGTGGCCTCGGGCCAGGGGCATGAGGGCGGGGTATAGAATCCCGTCCGAACCAGTGTCTCTTACTGGCACACCTGTCTACTCCACCCCCCCCCCCCCACCCCCCACCCAAAAGGGAAGAGAGGCCTAATTCATCAGCCGCCCGTACCGTCCTGGCTCCAGCCAAGAGAAGGAATGACTTTCCTCCAAAAATGACCTTGTCCTGAATTTCCACCAACTCCAGGCTTCTTTGTTATTTTCCTCCACTCTCCATTCTACTGATGCTACTTCTGGAGCGTGTTCGACGCTACGGAAACGCTAAGCCAATGCCGGTTTCTATCTTTAAAGAAGGGGAGCTTCGAATTGGACCGGCGCAAGCTGCCAAAACGCCCGGCCTGGGTTCTGGGGACGGTATACTGCCTCGGGGCAGGGCTGAGATCTCCAGTTTAATTAAAGCATCACAAACTCGCTTAGAACAGCAATCAGTTTAATGATCAAAAAGGGCTTTCAAAGCCGTGTGGATTTGTCCCGTTTGCACATTGGAGAGCGCCTTTCACATAAACAAACAAGCCTTGATTCAAGCAAAAGAGGACCCGAGCCCTTTAAAAAGGAGCTTTCGCCTTTATTTATTTATCTTCTGTACGGGCTAAGAATAACTGCATCCGTCGCCAAAAAGTTAAGAAGCTATCAGTTCTGAAACCTATCCAAGCCCTTGCAGTTAAAGAACAGATTCCTGGCGAAGAATGAGAGGGGAGAAAAAAAAAGGAAGAAAGGAAAACAAACTGCTATCTTCCCTTTTTTCGGAAATGGGCCTTTGCGTTTGTTTGCTCTCGCTTATCTCAAAGGCCGAACAATACAGCACATTTCTATCAGAAATCATTACAGACCATTTCAAATCATTTCCGTGCGGCTAATTTCATAATGGCAGAAGGAAGCATTGATTGTAACCAGATGCCTTGTATCAGCTTCGTGGAAAACTGGCTGAACCGTTTTGAGGCGAGAGCCGCGCGGTTTTTGCGTCGTTCCGCGAGCGCCACACATCTTATCTCCATCCGCGCACTCGTTTCGCCTTGTTAGCTTGGCTCTGCGCTGTAACCTCGGTTTGGAAAGCAACTTTGGGTTCACGTAATTAGTTTGGGTTTGCACGATAACGCTGGCTCTCTCTCATGCCTGCACTAGCTGCTCTGCTGGGGTCAAGCATGTTCCGCAGCTGTCCCATTTGACTCTACACTAAAACCATGAGAGATCCCAATATCGTAAAACATGAAAAATTCACCTTTAACCAGGATGTCTTGGCTTTGTACTCTTAAACCTATTAGAGATTGTAAATGGTACCAACAAGCCATGATTCTACTGGAGGTTTCTGCTAAAATGGCACGCCCTCATGGCCACTAAGAGGCACAGGCAGCTCGTTTTCGTCAGTCGAGCGGAGCGGGAGGAGGTCAGCGTGGCTCCAGTGTGAAGGCTTCTGTTTACATTAGAGGCCTGCCTCTATTTATCCACAACAGCTGCCGTGTCACTTCCTGTGTGCTGACATGGCTGGTCACACATCTGCGTTTCTGCACTGCACAGGTCAGATGAGAGCCGTAGAGACAGGCCGCTGTGGGCCACCCAACCGCACGAAACCACCTTGCCGCTAGGCGGTGGGGAGCATGCTATGGTAGCAGCACAATACAGAAAGGTACTACACCATACAGACCACTACATCACACTGCTGCTCTAACCACTACACCAAACTGCTGCTCTAACCACTACACCACACTGCTGCTCTAACCACTACACCAAACCGCTGCTCTAACCACTACACCACACTGCTGCTCTAACCACTACACCAAACCGCTGCTCTAACCACTACACCACACCACTGCTCTAACCACTACACCAAACCACTGCTCTAACCACCACACCACACTGCTGCTCTAACCACTACACCACACCACTGCTCTAACCACTACACCAAACCACTGCTCTAACCACTACACCACACTGCTGCTCTGACCACTACACCAAACCGCTGCTCTGACCACTACACCACACTGCTGCTCAAACCACTACACTACACTGCTGCTCTGACCACTGCACCGCATTACTGGTCTAACTGCTCTATTAAACTGCTGCAGTAACCATGGATCATGTGTGATCTAGACTGAGACCAAGCGCAGCAGCAAGATTAAAGGGGCAGAAGGCCGCGTGGGGAGGGGGTACAGGATGGGAGGGTGGAGGGGGCGGAGGGGGTTGGGGAGGGTGGAGAGGGTGGAGGAAGGGGAGTCCTCGCCCCGTGGCTACACACGGCTCACTTACTGACCGGCTGGCTGTGATTTATAGACTGAGAAAGTTGGGTTCATTCAACGGACTCCCGCACAAAAGGTGCCGCGTGCCACCGGCAAGCCATTCATCACACTGTAGCGACGTGTCACACTGTTTATCATACAGACCCAGCCTTCCGTGCGCTCCCAGACCCGTCCCCATAAACAAACAGCGCAAACGCATTATTAAAAGACCCCACCTCTGGGCCTCTGTCCCGCTCAGGTTAACCGCCTGATTCGGTGGATTTTATTGCAGAGGTATCGAACTGTTTTTTATTTATTTTTTGGGTCAGAAACGGCTTTGTGCCGGAGCGCGGGAGGGGTGTTTTTTTTTGGGGGGGGGGGGGGGGGGGGGGGGACGGTGCCTGTTTCTCCGCAGGTCAGAGGAGAGAGGGGACGGGATCGCTCGGCGCCGCAGCCAATCGAGCGACGGTAATGCGGAACGCGGCGCAGCTCGGCCCCTGGGTCAGCCGACCCGCGGCGTTGAGCGCGGAGAACTTGGGGGAGGTTTTAGGGAACGCGCTCGCTCATGTGCGGAAGACTTAGCGCCGCTTCCCCGTGCTCGCTGTCCGCGCACCTGACGGTGCGTCAGGGGACGGGAGGGAAACTGGGTCACTAAACGCCGCGAAGACTTCGGCGGGATCGCTAAAGAGAGACCGTCTGCTTCTGCGGGGGAAAGCATTCCTTCTATTCGCTGTACGCCGTGTTTGTAAGTGAGCACGTCTGGGTATGTGCACATCTGTGTGTGCTTGCGTGTTGCCATGTGTTTGTGTGTGTGTGTGTGTGTGTGTGTGTGTCTGTGTATGCGTGAATATGTGTTTTGTTACCTATACATGTTTGTGCATTGTGTGTAGTGTGTGCGTGTGTAGTGCAGGCATAGCATGCATGTGCTTGTGTGCATATATGTGTGTGTGTGTCAGTCTGCTCACGCCCTTCTCTCTGTCACTGACCTACATCCACAGCCCTTCCTGCCCTTTCAGAAATCACAGCCTCACTCCGCCCAGCAGCATCGGCCATCGCAGGAGGGATGATTTCACACACATTAATAAAACATGCTCACAGGCCAGGTGCACATTGAGTCGCTTTAAAAGGGCCTGGAGGCATCTGGGCCGACTCATCCCAAATGTGTGTGCTGTGCATTACCCGTCTGCTGGCATCCCGCATAGACACACACACACACATCCATACACATACACACACACACACACACACATACACACACGCACACACACACACACATACACACGCACACACACACACATACATACATATACACACATACGTACATGCACACTCACACACACACACTCATACACACACAGACACCATCGCACAAAAAATATACACTTACACAAACACACTACGCACGCTCACACAAACTACACACATCTTCACACACAAAAAATTAGTCACAGAGACATAATACAAACACGTGCACAAACACATACACACACAAAAGCTCACTCACACACACACACACAAACACACACAAGCTCTCTAACACACACAAGCACACACAAACTCTCTCTCTCTCTCTCTATCTCCCTCTCTCTCTCTCTCATACACACACACACACACACACACACATAAGCTCACACGCGCACACACACACACACAGACGCTCCTAGTCATCAGCTGCTGGAAGCGCTCGGTGCCTCATTCTGCACGTCATAAATAAGCGTTTCATAGATGTTCAATTAAGCCACTAATTGAGTGATTAATTAAGATGGACCGTCCGTGACGCTCAAGGAGACGAAGAGGAAGCTCTAATGAGACTATCAGAGATGTGGATTACCATAACCAGCTCTTTGTCCTCATCTACTGCAGTCAGTACCAGAGGGAAGGAGCTGGGCTGAACTGGAGCAGACAGGACTGCACTGGACTGGGCTGAACTGGAACAGACAGGACTGCACTGGACTGGGCTGAACTGGATTAGACAAGACAAGACACGACCAAACTAGACTGGACTGCACTGAACTAGTCTGCCCTGCTTTGACTGGTCTGGACCGGTATCTTGAGCACAATTTGAGCTATTTAACTCAGGGGTGTCCAATCTTATCCGGTGTGTGTGCAGATTTTTGTTTTAACTCAGAACTAAATGACCTGATTCTACTTGCCCAGGTCTTGACTGAACAGCATGGTTAGCTGAATGAGGTGTCGTAGTGCTGGGCTAAGACAAAAACCTGCCCACACACTGGCCCTGATTTAACTTGACCCAATTAAGGAAGGTCTACTAAGCAAAATGAATAAAGACCATAACTCACAAACTATAATGTGCATACACATGCATGCATATACACACAAGATCATGCACATACATACAGTATCCACACAGACACAAACACAATGTGCATCCTGCACCCCCAGTCGGGCTAATAGTGATGATATGCTCCCTAATAACAGGATCTTGTGGCAGAGAGAAGTGAGTAGAATCAGGTCTGCTGATAAACACAGATTCAGATTGACGTTCCAGCAATGAGACACTTGTTTTTGCTACCGTGACGACCGCAATGGTCACGCAGTGAGCTGACTGAGATCCAGCCTTGATTGGCCAGCCTCGTGACCCCATGTGTGACGCCCACTCCACCTTCAGCACAGCCTGGGGGTGACATCATAGATGACATCACCTGCTACAGGCATGCACACAGGCTAACGCAGGCAGCTAAATGCAATCTGTGCACATTCAGCTAACTAGCATTCCCCACTGTACCCTATAAAAACCTCAAATACAGAGCTTTCACACATCCCATTCACACATTCCACCTCATCAACTTCACACGTATCACTTAGGTGTGAAAGGTGAATATATAGTTTCACACATTTTCCGCCACATACACACGCATGCGTGCACACGCAAGGCCCTTTTAAAGCATCACGGATGGTCCATCTTAATTAATGTTCCATCAAGATGCAGTAGGTCACATGACATGTAAACACAAAAACCGTATCATTCCTATGAACCAAAAACCTATATAAAAAGAATATAGGAATGCCAGCTAAATCATGCTCTGAGGTTTTTTACATCTCGAACAATGCTAAATGCTGTACAAACAGAGAGTTTATCTATTTGCATTAAATTTGTTTATTTTTTTATCTTCAAAAGATCATCAGACTATACACACGTACCAGACCTCTCCATTCTAAATCATCCTGATCCCAGGCCCCTCCCCCCCCCATATGTCTGCACCTGCCAATCACATCTGCTATCTGTTCTACAGCCCCCACGGTGGTGGAATGAGCTTCTCATGGTGGGCAGGACAACACAGACCCTACTCATCTTCTGGCACAGACTGAAGGGCCACTGCTTCAGACTGCACCATGGCTCCCCTGACCCCTGACCCCCTCCAGCAATAGACTTTCTTTAGCTCTCTTTCCTTGTTTCCTTTCATAGGTGTAATATTATAGATATACCAGTGCAAGATTAGTAGTAGTACTGTTATAGATGTTTAGCTGTGTAGTGGTATTTACCTTTTGTTTACAAAACTAATTATTGGTTATTTTACACGTTTTATTTATAAACGGGTATTCTGTGCCTTCTTGGTGATGTCACACTTTGGTATTCCTGAAAGTCACGCTTGTGCTCTCCACTCATGTAAGTTGCTCTAGAATGGAGCATCTGTTAAGTGAATGTCATCTAAAAAAAGCTGTATTTGCAAAGCTTCAAGAAATTACCCCAGTAACAACAGGAGTGTGTTCTGTGGGCGTTATTTTTTTTGAACAGTCTCTGGTTGGTCAGTCTCAGAATTGACTCTTCACCTGCTTAAGATCAAGCACCCCTACACACACACACACAAAAGCCCACACACACACGCGAGCACACACGCACTAGCAAACGCGCACGCACACACACCTTTCTCTTTCAGAATTTTCTTCATGCTGAGTCCAGCCTCTCGATCCCCCAGGTCTCCATCAGAGGGGTTTATCACTGTGGAAACAGACAGGACAAACAGTCACACACACACACACACACACACACACACTCAGAGGCTCATGTGAGCACACACACACTGTAACGGTGAGTGCGGAGAGAGACACATGAGAGAGAAGAGCGAGAGAGAGAGAGAGAGAAAGAGAGGGGAGAGAAAGAGAGAAAGAGAGAGGGGGGAGAGAGGGAGTGAGAGAGGGGAGAGAGAGAGAGAGAGAGAGTGAGAGAGAGTGAAAGAGAGAGGGGGGAGAGAGGGAGTGAGAGAGGGGAGAGAGAGAGAGAGAGAGAGAGGGGGAGTGAGAGAGAGAGAAAGAGAGATGGGGGAGAGAGAGAGGGAGTGAGACAGATGAAGAGAGCTTCTCACTGAGGCGGTCGGGGGTGAGTTGATGGTGGGCGGGGGAGCTGGAGGCACTGCTGCTGGGGTGTGAAGATGGGGACCCTGGCCGGGGAGGCTCCTCCAGGGAGGGGGACGGAGAGGGGCTGTCCTGGATGCACTCCTGTCAGGAGAAAAACACGGTTTGCACACTGAGCATTACTGCACTACTGGGCACAAAACCCCTCTGCACCGCACGATAGCTCAATGCATCATATACAGTGCTGTGCATTGTATAACTGTCACACACAATCAGCGTGAGAGGCAACAGTGTAGTGCTGCAGCTAAAGCGCTTGGTCTCAAAGGTTGCAGGTTCAAATCCCAGCTGCAGCACATGCCTTTGCACTCCTGAGCATGCTCATTTCTCAACAAAACAATCATAATAATAACATCAAAGTAGCGACAAAAAACAACAAAAATAATGCTAATAATGCAAATAATATTAATAATATTAAGAAGAATAATAACAACAACAATAATAATAATAATAATAATAATAATAATAATAATAATAATAATAATAAACCTTGCTGCAAACACACTGAATTACGATGGCACATTATCACAGCTGTAATGCACCACACTACATCACAATCACGCTTTGTCACCATTACACGGCATCGCAATGCATCACACTCGCAGGATATCGCTAATTTTGTCGTGGATGCATCACAGTCGCAGCATATCGCAACTGCACGCGCGTCACGGTGCAATTACACTTTGCACCATTACGCCCGCTCACAATCACACTGTGTCATAACCGCACTGAGCAGATACTGCAACACTGTGCAACAATCGCAATACATCATACTGCATCACAACAATTTATAACGTCGCGTCGCAGTCACACTGTATCACTTGTCAGCACACGGACGTGAACACAGAGATAGCGGGACTCAGAGCAGGCATGACATGTATCGTAATACACTGATTTAACACCAGGGAGCAATTGGCCTGGGAGACCCAGCGCCCTTCAGCTTTATCCAGTCAAAGAGTGGGCTGACGCTGGGACAGACGGGTGGACAGACAGGCAGGCGGACAGACAGGCAGGCAGACAGACAAACAGACAGAAAGAGCTACAGTCAGACAGACAGAGGTACAGACAGACAGACAGAAGTACAGGCAGACAGACAGACAGACAGAAAGAGCTACAGTCAGACAGAGGTACAGACAGACAGACAGAAGTACAGGCAGGCAGGCAGACAGACAGAAAGAGCTACAGTCAGACAGACAGAGGTACAGACAGACAGACAGAAGTACAGGCAGACAGACAGACAGACAGAAAGAGCTACAGTCAGACAGACAGAGGTACAGGCAGGCAGGCAGACAGACAGAAAGAGCTACAGCCAGACAGAAAGAGCTACAGTCAGACAGAAAGCGCAATAGTCAGACAGACAGAGGTACAGACAGACAGACAGAGGTACAGACAAACAGACAGACAGCTTTGTGCTGATTTCCGCTCTGATATCTTTGTAGGGTAAGGCAGGCTGGGCAAGCTTGAGCACACACACTCCTGTGGGCCATCTGTACACCGCGTGTCACTGTACAAACAGAGCGGATCCAGACAGCGCCCGCTCCCACACACACACACACACACACACACACACACACACGCACACACATACACGCATGCCTGCTTAAACCCCTCCCTCCTGCTCTAAGAATACACCTGTCACACACAATCAGACGTGTGGGGATCACATGCAGGTAAACAGCGCTGGGGGGAGTAATGACAGACAGAAAGAGAGAGAGAGGGGCCGCAGGGGGTAGACTGGCTGCAGGGGGTAGACTGGCCAGGTCTGACAGAGCGAGGGTTCTGCCCCTGGCACACAGACACTCACCGACCCCGCCCCTGTCAGACACGCCCCATGTCCACCTGCTACCCCCCCATCCCTGTATGTACGAATTTCCCACAATGCACTACTCCTGATCCTCCCCTGTGTAGCGGGGTGGGTTGGGAAACAGAAGAGTCTAAAACATGGCTACATACCGTATGAATATCCTAATACACAGGCATATCCCCCACGAATAATGCCCCCCCCCACACACACACACACATATATATACAGCACACCACCAGTACTACAAATCCACACCCACACACACATACTGTATACCCCAAGCAGCCAGCAGTATACACAACAGATCCACACACATGCATTCTATGGTCATTTACCCGCTCAGTAATGTAGCAACACGCGCAGTGCTCCGTCTAACACACCAGCTTCTGCGTTTTAACGAGCCTTCCTCACCGAACAGGAGTGTGTGCACTGACAAGCCTTCAGCCTCAGACAATAGGCAGCGTGCGCACTGGCCTACAGAGGCGTGTCATAGACGGGAGGCCCGCGGCGAACAGCGGCGGTACGCGCGGACAGACGGATGGACGGACGGGCGGGCGAGCGAGCGGACGGCGAGCCGCGCGGGAGAGCCGCGGACGCCGCGCTTACCTTGATGACGGAGGCTCCGGCGCGGGACAGGGGGCTGTGCATCTGAGCGGCAGCGGCCATGTTCGCAATCGTGTTCAGGTGGTTCATCTGGTTCATCGCCATGGCAACCGATGCGGGAGGCAGGCTGACGGGAAGGAGGGGGTGTGGCATCATCATGAACGGCAGGTCGAGTCCTGCGCGAGGGAGAGAGAGAGAGAGAGAGAGAGAGAGAGAGAGAGAGAGAGAGAGAGAGAGAGAGAGAGAGAGAGAGAGAGAGAGAGAGAGAGAGAGAGAGAGAGAGAGAGAGAGAGAGAGAGAGAGAGAGAGAGAGAGAGAGAGAGAGAGAGAGAGAGAGAGAGAGAGGGGCCGCTTGTCACCGTGGCAACAGCAACAGCCCCAGGAAGCTGACACGTGTCCAGACTCAGGTGATCATTAACCAGTCATCGCAACTGAGATGTGTGGCGCTACGCAGAGAAACATGCTTCATGTCTGAGGAGAACTGAGAATTATTAATCTGCTCTGGAACAGTGAGAGAGGAAGTGGTCAGCAGGATATGACAGTCTCTCCCTTCGATAGTGTGGGACTGTAAGTACAGCCTTACAGAGAGGTATCTCAGCATGTAAAAATGTCTCCCCCGGGAGTGGGGAGGAACAGCTAGCGCACACAATGTGACTCACACAGAGCACACGAGAGCTGGAGAGCGGGGGGGGGGGGGGGGAGACGGAGGGAATGAGAGGAGAGGAGAGATGGACAGCCATGGAGGAGTAATGCAGGGAGAGATGGGAAAGAGACGGAGGGAGGGAGGGAGGGCGGTGGGGAGGGAGGGCGGTGGGGAGCCCTGGGGACTCACGATTGGCCAGGAGGTGGCTCTGCTGTAGGGAGCTGAGGTGGGAGGCGGACAGGCTGTGCTGAGCCGACAGGCCGGCGTGACCCAGGCCGTGCGGGCCAGCGGGTGGGGGAGGGGACTGCAGCTTCTCTTTATCCCAGGAGGACTCACTGCCACCTGGGGACACAGAGAGACAGGAGGGGGGTGGGTGGGGTTTGGGTGGGCGGGGGCCGAGCGAGCCGCAGACACGCCCACAGGGAACAGGCAGCGAGCACAGCAGCCACAAGGCCGGAAGTGGAACCGCGAGGCGGCGCGGCTCGGAGAGTTCCGCAACGGCGCGACCCGACACAGGCGGCGATCACCCGAATCGCCGCCGCGCGGCAACCCGCCACGGCCAACCAGCGCACAGCGCACAGCGCACAGCGCACTGCAGCGTGAACCTTCCACCAGCCACCCAGCCAGCCAGCCAGCCAGCCAGCCAGGCAGGGAGAGGGTTAATCTCCAAAGCCTTTCCAGTCAAATAATGTTGAGGGTTGAGTGTCTCATTCATAAACAAATCAATAAAATGGAATGTAATGAAAGCTTGATTGCGAGGGGCCATGAAAGGAGTTAAGTGGAATTGCACGGGAGAAAAAAACAAAAGAATCAAAATCATTGTATAATTCTGCTTAATAAGCAGCAGAATTCCTGAGAGTGGAATAACAGATGGTGTTTTTGCAACAGATTGCTGTGAGTGATTCTTTTAATAATAATGCGAATTAAACCCTTCCTCTGCAGAATTCACTCCTACATCAGGGAGCCATTTCAATGAGACTAAAAAACAGGCCTAAACTAATGTCTGAGTATCACACCTGAGGCCCACATTGCTCTTTGTCCTGAGAGAGAAAGAGAAAAAGGAGAGACAAAGAGAGAGAGGGAGAGAGAGAGAGAGAGAGAGAAAGAAAGACCGTATCTTTCAGAAATTCATAATAATACATCCAAACTTCCGAACCTGGCTTGAAACACAACTAATGCAAATCACCCTTGGGAAGAAAAGGTGGTATGCATTTTGTGACAAAGTATGTAACTGCCTGCTGTAGCCTCACTGACAGTGGTGGCCCCTAATCCCTGTTTAATGTATTATTATTATTAGTAGTAGTAGTAGTAGTAATAGTAGTAGTAGTAGTAGTAGTAGTAGTAGTTGTAGTAGTAAAAGTAGTAGCTGCATTGGTACAGTAATTTTTGTAACTCTTGCTATAGAATTTATATTCCTTGGCAACATGGATCTATTCTGAATGAAATCAAGCCAATAAAGATGAAGAGAGAGAGAGAGAGAGAGAGAGAGAGAGAGACCTAGAGGCGGGATGGGAGGGGCTGAGTGGGGTATAGGACAGGTGTGTGGGGGGTGGGAGAAAATGTGTGTGGAGAGGGGGGGGCGGGGGGTAGAAATGAATAGTGAAATGATCACAGGTTCCAGTTTTTTGCATCCATTCAGCTAGCAGTAGGCAGAAACCGATCTGGGTCAAGTGCATGTGGATTTTGGAATATTTATTTTTGATATACAGTGCCTTCAAATATTATTCGCCCCCATTGAACCTTTTTAGCCTGTTACACCTTAAACTTTCAATGCACTGAAATATTTCCACCTCACCAATATAATAAATTGAACACATTTATAATGCAAAAAATATTTTTTATTCAAACTTCTTTTTTCAAAAATGAAAAATGCACATTTATCATTTACAAAAGTAATTCCCCCTCCTAGTCGATACTTTGTAGATAGGCCTTTGGTAGCAATTACAGCTCTGAGTCTCCTTGGATATGTCTGCATTTAGATTTCAGATTTTAGCCCATTCCTCCATGAAAATTTGCTCCAACTCAAGTTAGATGCCACATTAGATGAAGTGTGTTTGTAGGCAGCAATTTTCAGGTCATATCACAGATTTTCAACAGCATTTGACTCTGGGCTTTGGCTTGGCCTTTCCAGAATACTGACAGTTTTAAGCCACTCTAGTTGTTGCCATGTGCTTTTGAATGATTGTCCTATTGAAACATGAACCTTTGCTCTTACATGTTCTCCTCATGGATTAAGCTCCATCCATCTTGCTCTTCATGGCGACAAGCTTCCCAGTCCCTCCTGCTGAAAAGCAACCCCATAGCTGGATGTGTCCACAACTATGCTTGACAGAAGAGATAGTGTTACCTGGGCGATGGGCCGTGTTTGGTTTGAGCCAATCACAGCTCTTTGCTTTCAGGCCAGCTTTAGTCTTCCAGAAGGTCTCAGAGTCTGTCATATGGCTTCTGGCAAACTCCAGCCATGACTTAACGTTGGCCTTTCCCAGAGGTAGCTTCTGTCTAGCCACTTCCACAAAAAGTAGCAGCGTCAGTGTTTCAGATGGCCTCTTGGTCATTTCTCTGACAGAAGCCTTTCTCGTCCGGTTTCTCAGTTTTGCAGGATAGCCTGATTTTGATAGTGTCTGGGTTGCACTATATATTTTATTTTTTGTTAAAACTGACTTAATGGCGCTCATGGGAAATGTTCAAAGCTTTGTCAACCTACTCCAGCTTGTTGCCTCCTAACAACATCTCTTCATCTCAAAGTTTAATTTAGGTTGTTAATACAAAGCGGGTGAATGCATATCAGCTCAGTCATACATTATAAATAATAGATGTACCAGAAAAATATTCTGGGGTCACTGCAGTTTACTGGCATGCAGACCCAGCATTAAAAAGTGACCATACACCTGAGTCCAACTTCTGCTTCAGCATTCTGCTTCCAGTGCGAATAACAGCTGAGACTACACCCTGAGGGCAGGAAGAAGAATACTTGCAAAAACTGAGAGAACACATTCTGTGATGTCACAATTCTGAAGAACACTTGCACAAATGAGAGAACACATTCTGTGATGTCACAATTCTGAAGAGTACTCGCACAATCTGACAGAACATTCTGTGATGTCACAATTGTGCTGTTGGCAGCATGTAAACTGGGCTGAGTGAGAACTGCACTGGCACAG